>NC_092212.1:75327702-75344711 GCF_043381705.1 Parasteatoda tepidariorum
CCGTAGGGCACAAGTTTAACTTTTCAATGGTCATGCCCGTAAGCTAAATTTCTCCTTTCCTGCATTATTCCAGCGATTGCAATGTTTTACGATTCCTTCGGACATGCTTTATATATACTCCACTGCAATGTTCTGTCACCTGCATTGTGTGGTTGGTTATTTCACGTTTACGTCGAAAGTAGGTGGTGTGTAGTAACCACATTGATGTTGTTGTAGTTCATTTACATCGCACTAGAGCTGCGCAATGGGTTATTGGCAACGGTCTGGAAAACATCCCTGAGGATGAGCCGAAGACATGCCATCACAATTCCGATCCTCTGCAGAAGGGAAGGCACCCCCGCTTCGGTAGCCCGACGACCTGAACGCGAAGTCGAGGACTTTACGGTAGAACAGTTCAACGAGGACCAATACCGCACACCCTCGATCCCTACGCAGACTGATCCAAGTGGTCACCCACCCGCACACTGACCGTAGCCAGTGATGCTTGACTTCGGTGATCTACTGAGAACCGTGTCTTAACGACCAGTCCACTGCGGGATGTGGCCACATTGAAGTGACTGGACAATGTATATCATTAACTTACCATTTATGCAATTCAGAGTGTTTTAATTTTTAGCATTTGATTAAATAAGAGTATGCATTTCTTTACAAACCAATCTTCAAAAATGTTATCCCTCATTTTTTCATCTTCTTTATAATTAATTCATGTATTACAATAAGTTTGATTAAACAAATTCTTTTAGAAAGTTTTTTTTTATTTTAGGGAATTCTGAGCAAAATACGACAAACTGTAACGGAAAACGTAAGTCATTTTTTTTTCTTTTGGCATATTAAATATTTTCCAACTTATTAACTTTTATTCGTACAACAATATAAAAAAACATACAGTTACCTTTAACTGAAGTCCTGGATTACATACGTTTCTAAGTCTCTAACCTTAACCGTGAATCAATTCACAGATGAAGCTGAACATATGATAATAGCGCAAAAAACATTATGATATGAATCATGAAGATAAGGTTTTTATGTTGCGTGTAACATGAGTTTTTATGCTTCATTTGAGATGATAATAATTTTTATTAGTGTCTTGTAAAAAATAGATATTTTTCGTGTTTCACGTAATAATGAGGAACATATTTGCGAGTTTCACGTAACTTGAAAAACGTCCTTGTGTCTTTCACGTAACATGAGAAACATTCTTGTAACACGAAAAACATTTTTGTGTTCTTTGGAACTTGGAAAAAACTCTGTTTCGTGCAGCATGATTGAAGAAAGTTAAAACATTCAATTCCACGCTAATTCGATCAATTTATTGTGCATGTCGAAACACGTGATTTATGTTAATCTGATTCTCAATTTTTCTTCCAGCTGGAGAGAATTGCTCTTTTAATGATGCAATAAACCGTAAGTTTCTGATTTTTTTTTAAATCGATTTCTCCCTTTTCGTTTAACTTTTCAGCTTATGAGGTTGCGATTAATCGATAGATTTTATGAACGTACGAGTTTAAATTTTTGGATATAATCTCAAACATGTCCATTTTAAAAGATTGAACACAGTGTTTATTAATTCAGCTTAAACAGGTCTAACTCATCTTTTCACTAAAATTCGATTTCTTTAAAAATAAGTATGCATCATCCAAACTGCTGCACAACTCTTTTTATTCCCATGACCTCTTTAATTTAGACACACCTTGCCTTATGAAATTGTTTTAAACCACAATAGTTTAATGAAATACCCTCACTGATTTACCCATAATTATTTATAGAAGTAACTTATGTGCCGCTGTGAAAGCAAAGTGGTTAGAGAATCGAATTCCGGTCCGGGGTTCGATCCTCAGGTGCGCTAAGATCCACCGAGTACATACGATATACGTGCTCGTAAAATCTATGGAATCTAAAGTTCTGTAATCAGTAGCTTAACATTACTACGAAGTTTATTCATCCCCTAACGTAAACCCTTATTTAGCCCAATTTATAAAATGAAACTATTATTTTTCATACATACGGAATGGCGCTATGAATGTGTTTTGATTGCAAAACAATGGAGGTATTACTTTCTAATACAATGGCTAGAAGGATTTGGAGAAAATTTCCTTTCCCTTCAAACAAATCTGCATCTAAATTGAGGAAGAAGCCTCACGGAACAAAGGGTGCTGCCATCTATACGTGGTATTCTGAAATATGACGTACTTTCATCCTTGCGGTGCTCTCTTCTCAAACAGAAGGACCACCTTTTTGATTTAATTCGCAAAAGGCAAATGACTGATGAGCTTGACTTGTCCGAGTATCCTTAGAAAGAACAATTTGTGTATGAGATCTCTTTTAAAATGCTGTATTTACTAATAAAATAAAATCATTGCTTTTCAGGACATCCACGGGAAGCTGAGTATCGAAGCGTTGGCGATGAAGGTATATCAACTTTATATGTAAATTGTACCCTAAATAGTTGAAATTCATTCTTTCAGTATTTCTACTAAAAGTAAAAACGTGAGCCTCCCACGAGCATCTGAAACTCCGTGTTCGTTCATTAGTAAATACAGGCATGAATTTAAAGTTAAATTTATATTCGTAATGTAGTTTTCTGTTACGAATCTTCTTAACTACATGCACAACATTAAAAAAACGAATCGCACATGAAATCGATTTCTAGGTATAGAATAAAACACGATTGGTGTCAAAGCAAAAGAGGTACTAGCTTCAAGATTTTGGAAAACTCAATGTATATCTGGGAAAAAATAAAGCATCGTATCAAAGACGCAGTAAATCAATAAAACTGCAAATTAATGAATCAAAGAAATTATAAATGTAAGAATTGATTAATCAATGAGTAAGCGAAACAACAAGTCTTGGTGTCAACGAATCAATAAATCAGTAAACGAGTAGATTAATGAAATATCGAGTGCACTTTATAATTAAATCAGCAACAGAGTGAATTAATGAATAAGGGATTCTTTGACTTGTTAATTTTCTCTTTCATTAATTCCCAGCTTAGCTGACTCACTTACAATCTGATTCGTTGGTTTATTAATTTCATGACATGTTTGCCGCTGATGCGTCGTTTTGCTAATTTATTACATCTCTGATTCCATTATTATTCAGATTCATGATTTAATGGTCGGTTCTTTTCTTGCTTTACTTATTTATTGATTATTTGATTTGTCTTTTTTTTTAATTAATAAATTATGGATTTGCTTATTCATTTATTTACTCATACACTGATTCATTGATCTGATGATTGATTCACTATATATTCATGAATCATGGTTGAGATCTACCACAGTAAAGTTAGGGTTTAGGCCTTCAAACCCCGGTTTATTTGTCTGACGAAATAGAACGTAATTTAAATTTTAAATTTTCTCCCCAAAAGGTCTATCCATCTCAGCTTGAGCCTACCTCTAGATCAATTTTCCAAGAGATCGAGAAAAAAATATCATGTAATGGTATGCCTTTTATTCGAATTGGATAGAAATCACATCGTAAAAATGATATGAATCCGTAAAAAATAATTGCATTTTCTTGCACTTGGCCCTGTACCAGCCATAATAGGTTCTCACTAAATGGCACAAGCTTTAATGTAGAAAAAATGGCCATATAAGTACACAACTGATGAACCCTCCATCCCAGTACTTGGTCGCAGCTAGTGTACCTTCTGAGGTTGAGCTTGAGATTTTAAATTCTTGAGCGTAAATTTCAGCTTTGGCGACTAGCGTCATTTCAACATTGGCGACATTTTTCAAAATTGCGCCAAGTGTGTGCTTGAATTTCACCAAAATTTTAAAAAGAATTACATTTTTAAAAATAACCTGAAATTTTAATTAAACAATCAATACACTGTATTTAGACAAGCATTTCTTCTTTAAATGAAGTAACTTTTAAATATGTTTATTTCACGCCAATTTTTTTAAACCATTTTATTCCCTGATTCTTTTAGCGTGTTGAAAATAATCTTTATTTTTTCATTATTAAATCTAGTTTTGAAATTTAAAAAAAAAAATATATTAAAATGCGTTCTAATAAATTCCCTTTACTTTTTTAGAAAGAGACAATCTGAAAGACGAAATTGTCTCTAATTTAGATGATGATTATAATGATGGAAACCAAGACCTTCATAAAGTTAATGGGAGAAGTGATTATAATAATTTTACTGAGGATGGGAAAAATACATACGAGTCCGATGAATATGACGACTCGGATGAAAATTCACTATCAAATGAAGATGAAGAACATGATATAGTTCGACGACGAGGTATGCATTAACCTCATACAATATATTCCTATAAATATTGTTTTACAATATTTACATGATGCAAAATAAATTTTAGTGAAAGTCCTATAAATAAAATGCACTGAAATACTTATAAATTAAGTTTTATTTCATTATCATAGTTGGCCAGACAGCCCAATGTGGGCCAATGCCTTCCTCTGTAGAATTCTCCATAACGACTTTTGATTTCCAATTCTTTTCATTAATTGTAGGAATATTAGACTTCACCTAGTCAGCCCATCTCAATTGCGGTCTTCCCCGCTTTCTTGTTCCAGTGGGTCTAAAAAACAGTATTTTTTATTTTTCTATTGTATTGTCATCACTCATTCGGATCGCGTGGGCCCTCCAATTCATTCTGTTTATTTTTATGTATTTAATAATATCGGATTGTCTATGAATCTTGTACAGTTCAAAGTTAAATCTCTTTCTCCAGTTATTGTTCTCATTTACACCATTACAAGTATATTCCGCAAAATCTTTTTCTCAAATATTGCGATACAGTTTTCCTCCAGTTTTGTCATTGTCCAAGCTCTAGAAGCGTATGTCAAGACTGGACCAACAAGAGTTTTATTTTACAGATAAAAAAAAGACTGCAGAACATATTCTTCTACAATAGCGTAAGTAGGACAATAACGCAGATAGCAAATCAATTTCTTAATGTGTACCATACATCGAAAAAGGCGTGTCCTAGTCGAAATGGGCGTTACTTTCAAGGTATGCGAGTTTACATCAAGTCCGGGTCACCAATGTGGGAAAATTAGTTATCGACAAAGTCAGCCTTCATCATTCAAGAGGTATCTCAAGATAAAATCTAGTTAACACGTCTTATATACTAGTGAATTGATGTTTAATAATCGTAGTGGTAGTACGCACCTTCTCTTCGAGAGCCTGTTGGTTTTGTATTCAAGTTTTTAAGCTAGTGTAATCTAGATGCATTCTGATGACAAGACATGACATTTTACGTCTTTAAGTATAACATCTGATTCCTTATATGAGCGGTGTAGCTATAAATTAGATCTTCTTAACTATACACTTTTTTTACATACTACCTAATAAACACTGGTGTTAAATATGCAGACTTGGTCAATTATCTCTAGATCTACTGGACTGATTTAGAGAATTTGCAGACTTGGTCGATTATCTCTAAATCTACTGGACCGATTTAAAGAATTTGCAGACTTGGTCGATTATCTCTAGATCTACTGGACCGATTTAGAGAATCGGCAGATTTGGTAGATTATCTCTAGAACTACTGGACTGATTTAGAGAATTTGCAGACTTGGTCGATTATCTCTAGATCTACTGGACCGATTTAGAGAGTTTGCAGACTTGGTCGATTATCTCTAGATCTACTGGACCGATTTAGAGAATTTGCAGACTTGGTCGATTATCTCTAGATCTACTGGACCGATTTAAAGAATTTGCAGACTTGGTCAATTATCTCTAGATCCACGGGACCGATTTAGAGAATTTGCAGACTTGGTCGATTATCTCTAGATCCACTGGACCGATTTAGAGAGTTTGCAGACTTGGTCGATTATCTCTAGATCTACTCGACCGATTTAGAGAGTTTGCAGACTTGGTCGATTATCTCTAGATCTACTCGACCTATTTAGAGAATTTGCCGATTATCTCTAGAACTACAGGACCGATTTTAATGAAATTTGATATGAGCATACATTGATACAATGCAAAACAAATAATCATTCAACAATGCACACGCATGATCGTGTGTAACAGTCGTTGGAGTCGGAATATAAGAAATTGCCAACTGACAATTCAGGTCAATTACCACAGGAAAGGATAAACTAACTTATTTCAAGTATTAAATCACGCTGCAAGGCCTGTATACCTGTAAGAGGGGATCATAATCCCTATTAAACCATTTATTTTTTGTTTATTCTGTAACTGCTGTGTCATACCTTCCGACTCAAACGAGTGTTACTCACTATCATTATCGTGTATTACAATTGTTGAATGGTTATTTGTTTTGTTATGTATCAATGTATTGACATATCAAATTTTATTAAAATCGGTCCAGTAGTTCTTGAGATAATCGACCAAGCTAACAAATTCTATTAATTTCTTACACCCAGTGTACATACATGTCGGTGCCTTTCTCTCACTGGCAATAATTTTGTGTTTGTGAGGTTGAAAACTATACACTTCATTCTCATAAAATATATTTTCTTAAATAAATTTGTTCAAATAGTCAAAGTAATTCCTTTATTTCAGGTTTTGAAATTGATTGCGAAGCTTCAGATAGAAGTAAGTTACGTTCGTTCTAATTATAAATTGAGAAGTACTAATTATTACTTTAAATAGTAAAATAATAATTAGTAATTTATAAATTGTGAACATAAATGGTAATTAGGATCACACAATGTGACTTAAATCACACAAATATGAAAACGCAATCATTGCTTATCTGTTGCACGAATACAGCAGTTTGAAACAACGACATCAAAATATTTTTTACCTATCCTTTAAAATACTGATCTAAAATGGGTGACATGTTTCCCCCCACTTATTATAAATATCAGTACAAAACAGCAGTACAAAGAACGCAAATGAAATGAAAAGCGAAAGAACAATCGAAGGTGAAGTAATACCATTGATGAGATTTGAGATATTGTGCCAGAGTGCTTCGAACATTTTTATTGACTAATTATCGGTCAAAATATTCATTCCTACCCTATGCATGAAGTAGACTATTCTGCTTTTCTATTCCACCAAAACCTGCCCTCAGAATACCAAAATTAAAAATAGTGGACGGTATGACGTGAAGGAGAGGCGTCAACCGAGGAAGTTCTTCCGCTACTAGTGGTAGAGAAGCCATTAGCAAACTAAATAACTGTAGTGTATTCGCAACAGGGTTTGGTTAAATCTGGAACGACAGAAAGTCCTCCCACTAGTTGCGGTTTGAAAGTTGGAGGTTTGATATACCAGCTCAGGAGCTGCCCAAGACGTCTGTCCAAAGTCAAGATTAAGTGGGTATAGTGGCAATTTCCCTAAGAAACAGGGCTATGTGTCCTGTCAGGGTGCGGAGGTGCATGTATCTCTATTTCGAACGACTTTATCACCATCATAATATTGCCATACAGTGCCGCCGTTAAATCAAAATGCAACAGCCTGTACAGCAGCAAACAGCAGCATGCAAGTTAAATTTGGATACTTTTTCTGAAAAATTCAAATCTGCAATAAAAAAAGAACGGCTTTTGTATAAGATCTTGAAGTTGTCCCCAATCTACCTCCGGGTGATAGGTTTAGGGGGGGTCGAGTTTGATACCAATGAATTTAAAAATATTACACACGCGTATTTTTAGATTTTGATCCGATCCGATGTGCATTTCTTGAGATATTTGCCCGCCCGTTTACGTACATATTTGACACTCTGTTTATGAAAGAAAGTATTTTGGATACCTTTGGGTGAGGAAAAATTGGCAATTATTTGAATTTCGGGTAAAAAGGCACTGTTTTACTTCAAGGTAATAGAGGGAACAGAATGTACGAATGACACATTTATATTTTAGAATTAGAGCCTTGCATTGAAGACATCAAACCGGAAATAATTGAAAAATGCATGCCAGGTATGACGAACTTTAACTACACCAATCGTCTACCAGAAAATGAAGCAGCATATAAGTTGTAAGTCTAAATATTTTTTTAATATAAGTTGTATGTCTAAATATTTTTTTATAAGTAGTAAGTCTAGATAGTAAGTCTATAAAAGTTGTAAGTCTAAATATTTTTTATTTATAAAATGATATGCATATTCAATGCGTAGTCTCTTGAGTTTATAATACCCCAGCGAAGACAAATCCGCTGGTCCAGCATCACAAAATTGTTGGAAGCCAGCAGCTAAATCAAAGGGTCGGCGTACGCTTTCCTCCACTTTCACCGATGCAAAATTAGATTGATGGCCAACTGTCGGCCCAATTACTGCAGGGCCGTTTGCTGGTCAGCAGTATTTGCTGGCTAAAAAGCATAGCGAAAGAGATTAAACAACGCTTTTTGAGGTGCTACCTGCAGATCATCGTCAATAAAACTTTATAACAACTTCATAAAGTTATAAAGTATACTTTAAAACAAAAGTCAATTATTGGTCTCATTTTGGAATTTTTTCTTATTACTCTCAAGTATTAGTTTGCGACTCCCAATATTGATAGCGTTTTCTGTTAACAAGGATTCTGAAGTTATAAAGAAAACTTTACGTCTATCTTTAAAACTAAGATTACAGATTGATTATTTTTTGTTTTCAAAAAGATATTACTATTTTAGCCAAATTTTGTCCCAAAAAAATTCAAGTTAATTTGTTTTACAGTTTCTTTTTCGGCATTAAATAAAATAAATTCAACTAAAAGAAAACACTATTTTATTTCATGTTTCAAAACTCTTAAAATTTAAATGTTTAAAACAAATTTTAATCTATCTTTTATTTTAATTGAGGAATAAAAAAAAATTGTTTCCAAATTTAACTTCTGGACCAAAATTTTAACGAAACAATTTATAGAGTTCTCAAAATTTTTCCTAACCTGAATTTTGTTACCTAATGTAATTAGCAAAAATTAATTAATTAATTACTTTTAGATGCAGATTTCTTAAGCCCTGAATATTTAATTTTATCCCGAGAGAATTTAAAAAAGTTATTTAGGATATTTTCTTACACCATTTTTTATCGCAGCTTTCAGCTACACGATCATGGTACATTATTTCATATTTTTAATTAATAGAAAATGTCGCATCGATATTAAAACATTTAAATGTATATTCATCAAACTATCATAATTTATAAATGAGTTTGAAAAATATTGTTGAATGATTAAATAAATTAAATTTCTAACTTCTGATCTTTAATTTTTCGCAGTATTCGCGATCGCAACGCTCGAGTACGCCGTCTAGCGGGAGCCTGTAAATATCGGACATTAATTTATCACTTTTCATTTAGTTCCATCAAAGTCATTGACTGAATCAGACGCCATTTTTTAGCAGCAAATAAGAAACAAAATTTCCCTAAGGAAAAGGCCGAAGAACTTGAAAAAAATCTCCAGAATATTAGTAAATCTTTCAGGAACAGAACACGCCAAACATTTGAAGAAAAATTCCTCAATAATTTTTAATTTCTATTATCAACAAACTTGCAACTGATGACTTCCGATTTCGGATACTGTTACAGATGTGTGTATTAAGGTAAAATGCATTTCTTCTGTCTTCAATTCATTACGAATTAAAGTGAAGTCAACATTGCTTTCGTCATTCCAGTGAATAAATATGAATTCAGAACATACAGAATTGTAATAGTTATAGCATATTCTTCTTCGTTATAGAATAGTATATATTTCTGTATCCATATAATTCGGAAAACAACAATAAAAAATTATCCAAGTTACTTGAAATAGTGCCATTTGTGCTGATTCTTAATTAATTTAAATCGTTTTCTTGGTAAGTTTTTTTTAATTTTGAAAGAATAAGTTCAACTAGAATTCAGCTATTCTGTTTTTAGCTACATATTCAAATTCATATCAATTATAAAATTTTGCTGTGTAGTATGTTATCTAAAAGTAATGAAGGTATAAACTATGTATCTATTATTTGAGAATAAAGTTTTCAAACAAGGAACTTATCATTTTGGAATTCTCCGGGAATCATAAATCAGGTAAGTGCAATGATTTTTACAATAAAAAATTTGCTTGTAAATATTTTTTTTTCATTTGATGATGGTTCTCTACAGAATGGTTTTTTACGTCTGATTAAGAACTATAAGAATAATAAAAAAAGAAACAATATGAAAGTTTTTATTTCAATGTTAAGAATTCTTAAAATCGTTTTTTTTATCCTAAGAATTCTTTATTTTCCGTTTTTTAGTTTATAATTTTTTGATAAAAATTGTTCTCAAAATACTTTTTTTGAAAAATTAAATGGTATAACATTATGTGTTTATGTATACTTCTTGTATATTCCAATGTTTGAAGTAATATGATTCAGAAAAGTATGGAATAAAAATTCGGTACTTACGTATTAACGCCACCGCCGCTACAGATTTGGCGGTTTTTAAGTGCCGCCAATCTACACTTAAAATTTTTGCGACAATTCATAAAATAAAACACTTTATTTAAAATCAAAATAGTCAATCGGATTTCGGTGGAAAATGAGCCGATATAGAGTTTAGCATAGATTCAAAACAATCATATCGCCATATGAACTCTGATAAATAAGATTCCAAATGAAATAACATTTCCAAAACGTACGTTTACCAAGATAAAGTTTTATGTTGTGGGAATTGGTACATTTTCGTTTTTTCGGTAAAATATTTCCCTCCTGAAAAAATAAAATTGCATCTTGTTTTGTTTTTGGCAAATCCCAAAGACGAATTTTCGTAGCACTAAAAATGGCGACAAAAAAGAATTGTTTTTTTTTTTTTGTTTCGTCAGCATTCTTTATTTTACGTTTCTTAGTTTCTAAATAATGATTTTTATTGAAACTTGAAATTTTTTGATAAAAATTGTTGTCAAAAAACTTTGTTTACAAAATTAAATTTCATAAAATTATGAGGCTTATGTATACTTTTTGTTCATTTTAATTTTTGAACTAATATGATTCTTAAAACTATAGAATGTAAAGTTTAAATGGGCCTTTCATGTTATATCATTAAATTTAGTAATACTATTTCTCGGGCATTAGGTTTTAACTCTTATAAGAATATACATATTTTTTTCTGTTAATGTACAAATATTTTTCCGATGTGTTTTGGATATTCCTTCTCTAATAAAAAGAGATACCATTTTGTTTTCGGTTGTACAAGAAAGAAGATCAAGCATTTTTCTTTTTTAAATTTAATAAGCCACATTAAAGAAGGAACGTTGCAATGCTACACGCTACATTAACGACGTCTCCAGAGTAACTGAATGACGGTTCATATGGAAATCGCAGGTAAGCGTCTCATACAACAACGCCCCCTATAGTTCGTTGCGATCGCGAATTCTCCATTATGACATATTTGATTTATCCCACTGTTAAAGTGCAATTTTGTCATTTTAATTGATTTATCCCACCGTTAAAGTGCAATTTTGTAATTTTACTTGATTTATCCCACCGTTAAAGTGCAAATTTTGTCATTTTATTTGATTTATCTCACTGTTAAAGTGCAATTTTGTCATTTTATTTGATTTATCCCACTGTTTAAAGTGTAATCTTGTCATTTTTTTCAGGCAAAAATATAATTCAGAAATTTGTCTCAAGCAAATATTTCGAAAATGCAGCCAAGAAGCCAGATTTCGAATTAAGACAAAATTAAAAAATCTAATCGGTGTCAATTTGAACATACTACATAAAACAGAATGTAAGTAAAAATTAATTGCTTAAAATTTATTTAAGTTCTTACTACTCTTAATTTTTCCTTTGATTATTCACCCTAATAAATAATTATATTCCAGTAAGCACGTGATTTAGTAATGAATACGCAGTTTATAATAAGCGCACGCTCGCACGTTCAATATGGAAATGGTGTCTGAAAAGTTTTGATGCGCTCTTTTAAATGTTTTTCGTCAATTTTGAAAGATATCTATTAAAGAAATGACTAAATTTAAATTTTTGTGCATGCTATTTTAATCAATATCTATATCACTTAGGCCACTATATACCACCTGCTCGCTTCACTCTCCAACCCCCACTATTACTTATCTTTCATTTTGTTTCTTTCAAATTGTTGCATTAAAAGTATTATGTATAATTCTATTTTTAACAATATTTGCCTTATTTTATTTATAATATACTTATTTAAATCAAATTTTATCGTTTAATTCATGCTGAGTATTTGCATTTATTTTATAATTAGTTCAATAATTATATAGCAAAAAAGGATGTTTCTTCTGAAATATTAATACACAAAGTTTTTTTTTTAACAAAATTTTCTTTCTGTTATTATATAAGATACTTAAAAACTCTCCTACTCTTCTCTGTACTCTTCCCCCCTGTTTAAGAGAAATAGAGGGGATATAAGGGAGTGAATTGAATTTCTTCCCGACAGGCAAGTGTACCAAGCTTTATTTTTTTAACTGTACCAAGCTCATTAAAATTATTTCAATCTTTCAATTATTTCACCAATCTACAGGAATATTAAATGTTATTTTGAAATGCTACTTTTTTCTTTCAGTTAATGTTGATGACTGCGGCACACAAATTTCAAATACTCTGTTCGGAATCATTGAAGAATGTCTGAATGAATCCTTAGCATCGACAGAGCATGACATAGAGATGCACCGGCATTCTATCATTACAGAGTAAGATAATTAATAACATCTTAAATCTGATGCTCCGTGAAAAATCTGATCGAATTTTCGCAAGCACGTTACTGAAATACTATGACTGTAGCTCCATTACATATGCATACCCTCCAACATTTGAGGTTACTGCAAATTAGTCCTTCCCGCGGTAGTGCGTTGAAGCAAATTTTTTTTATAAAACTTTTATTAGTAAATGTGATGATGATCATCTTTATCTGACGTTTTATTATCTGACCTGTGTAAATTCTTTTCATGTAGGGGCAGATAATATATTTTTTAATTATAATATTTTCTATAAGATTAAATATTAAAAAATTTCTAAAACTACTGATTAAAATTTATAAAGGAAATATAAGATAAATTACAAAATTAGTCTAAAAGAAATCGATTATCAAACTAAAACAAAGCTCATCGAGTTTCTTATAATACTTATTATCGAAGGGTTGTCCTAGTAAAACTATAGACTAGGTTAATTACGTCTGAAATACAGTAACAATAGCAAAATCACTCAGGGTTTCAAAGAAAAGTAAGAGGAGTGCATGGCAGACCGATTTACCACCCCACATGATAGCATTTAAAGTAAATGTAACGTCGAACTAAGAAAGAAAAGTGATTTTCATCACCTTAGTCAAAGCGCTACACAGATGTAGAATCCTACTTATTCGATTACCTTTTATTATTTCATCAACAGCATGGGAGATTATTGCATCCATTTGCCTGATTCTTAGCTAACTCGAAATTGATGTCAAACACTTCACGCAAACTTTGGTGCCAATTATTCAGATTCGTTTATACCAGCCA
The DNA here is from genome assembly GCF_043381705.1 of Parasteatoda tepidariorum. Lineage (NCBI taxonomy): Eukaryota > Metazoa > Arthropoda > Arachnida > Araneae > Theridiidae > Parasteatoda > Parasteatoda tepidariorum. The sequence goes on from NC_092212.1 coordinate 75,341,050, forward strand.
GCATACCATTATTAAAAGCCAACATTCGACAATAAATGTCCACTTTACGCTCACGTTCTGCTACCAATAAATTTTACCACTGCGCATTGTCCTGTTCTGAGCGCATCCGTCCTAGAATAACTTTACATTAACTTTAAATGCTATCATGTAAGCTGGTATAGCTTTATTGTACTTATAAGGAGATTTGTACAAACAGAATGTTCCATAATTGCCACAATTAATAACTATAATCTTTATCTGAAATGAAGTTTTAAAAATTACTAACATTAGGGAAGCAAGAAAAAAATCAATAAACGTTATCAAAGCCTGACAAATCATAATTGATTAGGGCAAAATTACAAAAGCCAAAACATGTTTGATTGCTGGAGGAGACTGAAAACAAACAGCTATTAGAAACACCATGAAAAGCAATAATACTGGTTTTGATGGTTTTACTACCACCTTCCTCAATAAAGTTATATCTGCTCTGTTACATCTTAAAGTTATATTAAGTCCTATCTGCTCTGAATTATATTCTGTTGTAAGTTAAGATATAACAATTATTTCTACGGAGACAGCCTGTTTGCGTCTGGTGCATGCCAAGCTCCTAGCGCGATCATGTAATACAAATTAATAAAAATAAAAACAAATTCTCGCAATAAATACAAGCCTTTCTGATCGCATTTAAAGAAACTGATGAAAGAATAATAAATATTGTTTCTCGCAGACGATTTTTTTCCACCGTGAAACGAAAATAAAAATTCTTTATCGCGCTTTGGTCTAATTTTTTAAGGGCATGTTTACATAGGACGCGTCATTTATTGTGGTCCAATAAAATGCAATGCTCTTGCAACGTCATGTAGTTGTTTCTTTTTCAAGAATGAATGTTTTCCTTATTTATCGAAATAAGTCGTCAAGTCTAGGATTACTGCAAGTCTCTGAAACTATAACCTTTTTCTAATATTTCTATGATACACATCGTATAGCATGAATTAAATTCCTGTTTGACGTGTTTAACTTGAAAGGCTTTTATATTGTTTTGAAAGCTTATTTGTATAATTTGGTAACGAAAGAAAATGAAATTAAATGCAGTTGTGGATGATTGCTTAAGTTCTATACCGCAATGGTCTTTTCTTAAACTTGCAACGGAGAATAGTTAAAAAATTATGAGCGAAGAATCTACAACTTTAGTTTTTCCAACACAAAAAAAAAATTTCATGATTTTTTTCCATGCTATTTGAATCTCTAAAGATTCCTTTCTCGTAAAGATAAAACTTATAAGCAAACTTTTTAACAACCAACATGTCATACTTAATAAAACTGGGCATTGAATAAGAGCTTTAAAGACTAATAAGATTTCAACATCATGCTATCTGTGGTTTTCAAGATGTATCTTATTTAATTTTATTTTAGATTTCGGACATAAATAATCATAGAAAATGTTCTAACTGATATATAAGCAAATGACTGATATTTCTAGCAATAATCCTTAAAAATAATGAAATAAAAATTTATAATAAAAATGAAAAAACCTTACGGATTTAAAGATAGCAAATTTTTGAATTTTTTTAAAACCGAGCAATTTAGTTATTTTTGAAAAATTAAATATTGATTGTCAATTGAGTGCACGTGTAACGCAACCAAAATAACATTTATTATTTTCTGTTATTTAAAAAAAAATGCCCCAAGAATACTATGACACTTAAAAGAAAGTTCATCTGTTGTTTGCATTTACTTTCGTTGATTTTATTTATTGTATGTAAATTTGCTGATTGATATAAATTTTTGGCGCAAGAGCAATGTTTTGAAATGCGCCTAAAACCAGGCAAAAATCAGAATAACTAGATAAAATTTAAGGTAAATTGATTAAAATCAAATCAACTAGGTTTAAACTGAAGTAACTAGTTTGAAGTCAATTTTGGCCGTAAAGAAACCAATCTTTCGTATCTGATACTACTTTAAATTCTAAAAAAAACATTTTAAATTCCAGCATTTTGGAGCATATCTCAGAATGCATTGAGGATCACACGCAGTATGTCTGCATAATGAATCAACAAGAAGCATTTCACCATGCCATGAAGTCTCTAGTATTCATAGTAAGAGATTACGCTTTGAAACTTTTGGAAATTCTAAGTAAGTATTTACATGTGAATCTTTTGTACACATTTATATTAATCTTATTTACTCCTTTTGCAAAAAATAATTTTACAATCATGCAGGGCACAGATCAGAAGTAAAGAAAAACTACAGTGCAAGCAGACTTTGTTTCAGTATGCTCGACTACGACAAATTAGACTGTAAAAGTCAGTTTTATGTTTACGCAATGTGCGTCAGGAATGGAACAAAGAACGAGCAAGTGTCTGGGTAAGAAATCTAAGTCATAATCTTACACTGTAAGTAACGATTATCGCTACCTCGCCGCTTTGTAAACACACTGGGTTAGTATAGCTTGTCTAATGGCTATATCACACGAGAGAAAATATGTGCAAGTGTAAGTGTAACTGTAAGTGAAATTTCTCCAAAAATCGCTCGTGTGATATAGAAATTACGGTTGCACGAAATATCTGCAACCGTTCAGGCAATTTCTTTCATGAACCAATCAGATCGTTTGCNCCAAATATACCTGCCATCTTTCATTAGTGTATAGAATAATCTTAGAACTCTTAATCAAAATATCTGTCAAACTTAAAATAAGTTTAAAGGGGATACCTAAGGACTTAAATGATTTCAAATTAATGGTATTTAATCTCTCTTATTCTAATAATGTGTTGGTAAAATTTTATCATGAAAGTGATTTCTTTATTTTATTTCAGATATTTTGTATAATCCTGTAAGGTTTGTCTGGTGAAGAAGGAAAGAGATGCAATACTGTTTTTATGAAAGAAATTAAAAAATTAGAAATGAAAATGAATAATGTTCTAAATGTTTCACTTGACAATAAATGTTTTGTTTTTTAAATTGATTCTTGTATTATTTAAAATGCAAAACAAAACACGTAAAAGTCTGTAACAAAATAACATGATACATAAAAAGTATGTTCTTAAGAAAATATTGTTTTTTTTCATAGTTATAAAAAATTTTAATTTATATACTGTGTATTACAATAAATTTGTCCTAAAATAAATCCTATAATTTTTAATTAAATTATCTCACATCAATAAAGAATGTATATAATTTTACAATAATAAATTGTAAGTATGACATTGAAAATCGTTTTATATTTAAAAAACAATTTTACTAAGAAATTGGAAAAAATAATTTTTATAAAAAAGATATTCCTGATATGCAATGTGTAAATGAATAAAATTGATGATCCCTTAAAAACTAAACTAAACTCAGCGGCGCGACAGCCCACAGAGGGCCAAGGCCTTCTGTGCCCACCTCAGTTTTCTTGACCTTTGGGCTCTGGGATGCAGGAGCATTTGTTCCGGTTAGGTCAGCCATACGTGAAACCCCCAGTGTTTAGCTCCCAAGCATGCTTGGTACTCATTTATCGACCCACTGAAGGAATGAAAGGCTGAGTCAACCTTGCTCGGCCCGAGGATGGAACCAGGGACCTGTGGCGCGACAGCGCGAAGAGCTACAGCTCAGCCACCGGGCGTGATGATCCCTTAATGCAATGTAAATTAATTTGATGACAAAAAAATTCTGACCCATTGTAGTATAGACATTATTTATTATGT
>NC_092212.1:75345211-75374042 GCF_043381705.1 Parasteatoda tepidariorum
TATTGCCTGAAATTCCGGGCTTTATTCATGAGTAAGGAGTGAGACTTTTTCTCAAAAATGTTTCATAAAAACATACTTAAAGAGCACATTTGGACAAGCATCAAAACACAAGATTACTTCTTTTCAAAAACTTCAATCATTTATCATTTATTAAGGAAATTATTTGTTAAGTAAACATTTTATTTAAACTTTATTACATTATTTTTTGATTTTACAAATTTAGAAACTATTAAAAAAATGCCTTTGGTATACATTAGATCCATCAAGAATATGGGCGTAAGAACTTGGCTACTCTAGAAATAACTATAAATTTACTCAAGGAATCCTACAATGTATTTAATTTAATTTTATTTGCTTTCCAAGTTTGAAGATTAGATTTGTAGAATACTACCAACTTTTGAGAATTTCCCAATTACGCTAGATATGAACAGTTCTGGAAAGGTCGGTAGTAACTTACTTTCCTTACGTCATTGGTAGTGCAGCACAATGGGTTATTTTTTTCATAATATAACCATCGTTGAACAGCCTACCCAATTTTTAAGTTTACGACTACTAATGTTCAACTCCGTATCCTTGTAATTTTACACTCAATCCAGAAGACAAGGGAACTCATGGTTCAAGTAGTGGGAGAAATTTGAGTTCGTAGAGTACTTTTTGATGGAACCAACCGGCATTTGAGTTACATGGAGAGAAAAACCACGAAATCCTCCCAAGGATGACCTCACGGCAAGGGGACTCTAATCCATGCTCCGTCTACCACTGAGGATAATTTACGTTAGCACTGTGTAGCATGGTTCGAGCAGGGTGTAGGATTTGTATCGATCAGTCATCGCTGGGATTCGAACCCGTTTCACCTCATTGGAAGGCGAACGCCTCACCTAAGCCACAATGGGTTATCGGTGATGGTCAGGGAGATATCCCAGAGGATGGTACGAAGACATGTCATCACAATTTTTGTGCAGAGGGACTGCTTTGGTAGCCCGATGCTGCGTGCGAAGTCAAGCCCTTAACGGTAGAATAATTTAACGAGGACGAGTACCAAATACCCTCGGTCCCTACGCAGGCTGATCAAAGTGATCCCCCACCTTTACTGCGGAACTGTTCTGAAAAGATGTGGGATAGTTATGCTAGTTTTTCGTGACTAATTTATATTGTTTTATTAATGAAGCTGTTATTGTTTTATTAATTTCGTTGTTTTAACAATCAACCCAGACGATCCGTTTCATTTTTAAAAAAATGTGCATGCTTCTTAACTATTCCATTACGTTAATAGTGTATACTTCTTGATAGTCGTGCATATGCTATTAAAAAAAACGCATTATTAACATTAACTTCTTAACATAAACTTTTTAACTTAAACAGTTACTTAAACTTTTCAATTGAACAGCTTAAGCTTATGTACAGGTGCGTGCGGAATAGTACGTAAATGATATCAGTGCTTCAATGTCAGGATTATAATCCAGTTACCCAAACAAGTTAAATTTGAACGTCACGTGCTTGACTTGAGACACGCCACGCGCGTTAACTGCTTGATAAGGTTATCGCTTACCAAACTTTTACAATCAAAAATTATTTTGATCAACAAAAAAAAATACTACACTTTGGAGTATTTTTACGTTGGATTTTAGAAAATTAATAAAATAATTTATATTTAATTGCAATTAAAATTAGCACGTTACTAATAACTGTATGCTTCATTTAATAAAATAAAAATTTAAAATAAATGGGTATTGATTCTCCTACCTCTATGTTCTGCTTTCGCAACATCAGAATCAACGTTATCTAAATTTTAAAGAAAATAATTAAGCAAACCAATTAATATAAAATAACGAATAAGTAAGTAGAGTCTTACTCTTATAAGAAGAATTTAGATGTGAAGTGCATTGCGAAAAAAAAAGAATAACTTTGAATAATTGATGATCCTATCTTCGCTTACTAGGGATCAATTTTAAATGTTCAAACCATTGTATTCTAGAAAGTGAAAACCCGATCATTAGATCATAAATTATTCAGAGTATTCTTTTATTTATTTATTACGCACCTACAAAAGAAATAATGTCCCGATTTAGACATTCTCTGTTGAAGTAGTAGAGAAAAAAAGTTTCGTATCAGTGAGTGCAGGAATTGGGACTCACTTAATATTTTCACATGAAACTGTCATTTCTTGTTAGGTGTTTCAAATTAGTTTGATTTTAAAAGTTAAAAATACAATTTATACTTCAAATATCATAAAATTCATTTTTAGTCGTGACTCAGGTGGTAAAAATCTCTTCTCGTTTAAGAATTAGGAAAAATTAAGAACATTATTTATTAATAAAATAATAAAATTTATTTGGCCTTGGTAGCCCAGTGGTTAGAAAAACGAACTCCCGTCGGGGCCTATGTTCGATTCTCGACTCCACTAAGACCCACCAAGTACACGGGATATATGTTCTCGTAAAATCTGTGGAATCGAAAGTCTTGTGGTTAGTCTCTGAGCAGTAGCATGGGTACAAAAATCCGCAGTTAATATCCTCCCCCTTCCGATCTATGTCTAAATTGAGGAAGTGACCTTATGACTGATTGGTGCTGCCATCTATACGTGGGTTTCAGAACCATAACGTACTTTCACTCTTGCGGTGTTAACTTACCCAACAGAAGGACCACCATCTTGATTTAGTTTACAAAATATCAATGGCTGGTGAGCTTGGCTTGTCCAAGTGTTATTATAAACAACAAGTTAACATTTATTTTATATTTGTAAAGAGAAACATCAGGTGTTTTATGTTTTATTATCACATTTATGTTTTAAATTTTTTTTATTCTAAATTAATGTAATCTAAATTAATTAATTATGGTCGTTATGCACTCGCATAAATTTCACCGGATGCGTATCTGACGATTGAGGTGAGAAAATATTCGTGTATAGTCAAGAGATAAACTTGCAACGGTACCTTCATAGTTGTCGTCCTCGTCTTGAACTTCGCTATCAGCAGCATCAACAGTAGAATAACCTTCGGATAATAAAATAGAATAACTTGATTCTATTCTTTCAATAGTTCATCTCAATTGCACATTTCATCACGAATATTTCAGCACGGTATATGGCATTAAATATGTCATATACTGTAAGAATATTTAAAAAATAACCAAATTAGAGTTTTTTTAGCCTCTCGTACAATGTAGTAAAATACTAATGAATTATTTTTAATTCTAAACTAAATTAAATTATACGGTCATTGTATACTAACATCAATTTAACTGGATACGCATCTCAAGACAAAAGTGAGAAAATATTCGTGTATAGATAGGATATAAACTTGTAACAGTACCTTCATAGTTGTCGTTCTCGTCTTGAATTTCGCTATCAGCAGCAGAAAGTCTATCAACAGCATCAGCAGTGGAATAACCTTTCGGATAATGAAATAAAATAATTTGATTCGATTGTTTAAATAGTTCATTTCAATTGAACATTTCAGAACGGTATATGTCATTAAATATGTAATATACAATAAGAATGATTTTGAAAAAAAACTCAAGTTATGAGTATTTTTAGCCTCTCGTATAATGTAGTAGAATAATGTAGATTTTTCGATTTATTTTAAACTAAATTAAATTATACGGTCATTATGCACTCTCATAAATTTTAGCGGATACGTGTCTCAAGACAAGGGTGAGAAAATATTCGTGTATAGTTAGGAAATAAACTTGTAGCAGTACCTTCATAGTTGTCGCTCTCGTCTTGAATGTCGCTATCGACGGCAGAAAGTCTATCAGCAACATCAGCAGTAGAATAACCTGCCGGATAATGAAATAAAATAATTTGATTCGATTGTTTCAATAGTTCATTTCAATTGAATATTTCAGCGCGGTATATGTCATTAAATATGTAATATACCATCATAATAATTCTAAAAAAAACTCAAGTTAAGAGTATTTTTAGCCTCTCGTATAATATAGTAGAATAATGTAAATTTTTTGATTTATTCTAAACTAAATTAAATTATACGGCCATTATGCACTCTCATAAATTTTATCGGATACGTGTCTCAAGATAAAAGGGAGAAAATATTCGTGTATAGTTAGGAAATAAACTTGTAACAGTACCTTCATAGTTGTCAATCTCGTCTTGAACTTCGCTATCAGCAGCAGAAAGTCTATCAGCAACATCAGCAGTAGAATAACCTTCCGGATAATTAAATAAAATAATTTGATTCGATTATTTCAATAGTTCATTTCAATTGAACATTTCAGTACGGTATATGTTATTAAATATGTAATATACCATAAGAATAATTTTAAAAAAAACTCAAGTTAAGAGTACTTTTAGCCTGTCGTATAATGTAGTAGAATAATGTAAATTTTTTGATTTATTCTAAACTAAATTAAATTATACGGTCATTATACACTCTCATCAATTTTACCGGATGCGTGTCTCAAGATAAAGGTGAGAAAATATTCGTGTATAGTTAGGAAATAAAATTGTAGCAGTACCTTCATAGTTGTCGTTCTCGTCTTGAACTTCGCTATCGGCAGTAGAAAGTTTATCATCAGCACCAGCAGCAGAACGACCTTACGGATAATAAAAATAAAATAATTTTATTCTATTGTTTTAATAGTTCATTTCAATTGCACATTTCAGGATGGTATGTGGCATTAAATATGTTATGTTCCGTAAGAATAATAAAAAAAAATCTAAGTCAAAGGTTTTTTAACCACTCATATAATGTAGTTGCTAGAGTTTTACGAGGACGGGGGACTAGCCCTTCACTCTAACCTCTCCATTTTATCCGGGCTTTGGACTGGTTTGGCAGAAACAGGAACGAAAATAAAAGCCAAAATATGAGATTAAATGAAAAATCTCAAAGAAAACTAAGAAATGATAATGACAAAATTTAAAACGTCGATGAATTTCCCGATATCGGTTCTGTCCTTGACCGCATTCTAAGAATATAGGCAGATATTAAAATGACTCCGTTTATAAGAAGATATGACTGCTTTTAATAAGATGTGACACTGTTTTTTATAAGATATGACTCTGTTTATAATAAGGCGTGACACTGTTTTTATAAGATGTGACACTGTTTCCTATAAGATATGATTCTGTTTTTAATAGGATATGACTCTTTTTTTACCTCGAAAAATACCGGAAGACAACGAGCATTCAATGCAAAACCAAAATAAATATCAATAAAGCAATCTTCTGAGCAATTGTATAATATGGCTCTGAAACATGGGACCTTAGAAAATCAAACATCCGAAAACCCGTGGTATTTTCTTCGAAATAACTGTCCTGAAAAATTTTCAAAGTCGTTTGAACTGTTAAAATCAGAAACAAAACAATATTAGAAAAACAAACAAACTGCAACGGAAAATTAAATCAATGAGAGTAGGTGGAAATGGATGGTACACGTATTGAGAATGCAAAGAGAAAATCTAGTGCATGTTTCTCTTTCTTGGGGTCATCAGGGAAAGAGAAAAAGAGGAAGACCAAGGCTTGCCACAGCTACGAATGAAGGCGGATTATAAAAGAGAAAAATTTAAAGGATCAGAGAAAGCCAGATGCCAAGCAAGCCAGATCCCCAGACCAGGAAGCATGGAGAAATAGGCTGGATGCCTTATGGGCCAAACGATGTAAAGAGCCTCAGTAAATAAGTGTAATGCAGTTTACGTTGAACAATAAGATTATTTCAAAGGTGATGAAGACTTATCTTTCAAACTTTGTCTTAGAATAATATAAGAAGAAATTAACATGACTAAATGACAGTTTTTTGTATTAGTCTGAAATGAAAAATTGTTTTGGTGCATTTTTAAATGATTTTCGTAATGGTATGTAATGTAGAGATGCCAATTGCACCGGATGCGGATATATGTTTTCAAGTGATAGTCTTTTAATGTATGACTGGAAAAAAAATTGTCGGTTTTCATGCCTAAACTTTAGTGCTTAATAACAAAACGTACAGAGAGAATATTTTTTTAATTTTAAAAATGTTATATGTTATTGCTGAACCATATATACATGTACTTGCATGTGCACTATACACCGAAGAGCCATTGCATTATGACCACAATGCTAATAACATGTAGGACCACCTTTAGCCCTCAAAACTGCTAGCACCCGCCGTGGCATTGATTCCACAAGGTGCTGATAGGTAGTCTAAGGTATCTGATACCAAGCACTCACCTACTGATCCTGCAATTCCCTCACATTGTGAGGGGGTAGCGTGGCAGTACGAATTTGGTTTTCCAAGTAGAACCACAAATGCTCTATTAGATTAAGGTCAGGTGAATTTGGGGGGCCAAGAAATGACTTGAAAGTCACTGGAATGTTCCTCGAACCAATCCATGACGATTCGACCCTTATGACATGGTGCATTATCCTTTTGGTAAACACCATCCCCCACAGGAAAAACTGTTGCCATGAATGGGTGAACCTGGTTCTATGAGGATTATGGGTCCTATTGTGCCTAATGAAAGCATTGTTCCTGGGCGAGAAACCATGAAAACCTGGGCCAGCCCATTGTTATAGATGGAGGGTGATCGTAATGTAATGCCTTTTTGGTGTATGTATTTCATATTGAGTGCAGATTCGTATTATTAACTTTGAAATATGAAAAGTTATTTATTTAAATTTCTCTACAAGGCGGTTTGGAAGTACATTAATTTAGTTAATAATAAGAATTTAGATTCTTGCAAAAGCATATTTATATGATCGTTAAGTAAATCCATGTGAAAGTTATCAATATAATTTCGAATTTATTTTAATCCTTCTAAAGATTACTCACTTTAATTAAAAAATAGAATTGCATAAAATTTCATAAATTTCATAATCACCAACAAAGGGAAGGAGGGGTACCTTAACAAACTGAAAATTCAAATATTTTTCCGGTATCCAGAAAGTGTGTAAAAACCTGAAGTATGTAAAAAATCTTCCTCCAACCATTAACTTTTTTCAAAAAGAAAAAAAAAAGAAATTGTAACGATTTTATTTCCTTCTGAAAGAGGACAAAATATTCTCGAATTATTGAAAGATAGTGTTCGGCATTTTATCGCACTTGGTGGAGTAATAGATGTAAGTAACAAAGGTGCCCACAGTAGGGTACAAAAAGGGTCTACTCTCCATAATAATTTTTTTGGGGTGATACTTTTCTTTTTAAACATTTTATACAATTTTGTTAAAATATTTAACGAATATATTTGAAAATATAAGGGGTCATTTTTTTTTAATATTTAGGGGAGGGAGAGTTATTAGGAATCTTTTTGCCGCAAAATTTATCAGATTACAAATGTTCTACTTTACAATTTCAAAAAATAATAAATGAGACAAGCACGTTTATAACTTCTGGCATAGTTAGAGAGGAATGGAAGCTTTTTTAATTAGCGGCTTACTTAATACAGCTTAATACAGAATCAGCATTTAAGAAGTCCGGTGATCTTAATACCGCTCTCTCGGTTACTCACTAAAACAGCAATGAATCAACTAGTGGTATCCGTTCACCGAATTTTCTCACAGTTATGAATCTGGGGGCGGAGTTGTGTAGTGTCTCTACCACTACAAAAATACAATTGCAATTCACTAGTATGTAAGACATGTTAACTCGATTCGGTGTCGGGGTACCTCTTCGTAGATGCAGGTTGACTTTGTCGATAACTACTATCCCCCCATATATAGACTATAACATAGGTAATTTTTAATATGACGAAATTCAGAGAACTTTATTTGGAACAGAAACAAAAAGCATGTCTTCGTTGGGTGATTCTTTTTCCATCAAATACAAATGCTGATAAAAGAAACACATTTCAGGATTCACTGCTCATAAAATGATATCTACTTGCATTACTTGTTGAGGTTTTCATAACTCAATGTTTAGAGTCTTAAGAATTGCCTGGATAGGTGCTGTTAACGGGGAAATACCGAATTTGTCATCGTATCCTAATTACGTTAACTTATAAAACGAAAATTAAACTAGATTTTTTTGTCATAACGAAAAATTTAAAAGGTCAAACCTCTGAACAGAAGGTCAGCTCTCCCCTTTTTACGGCCACAGCTACAGCAACAGCAATCTTTAAAGCAAACACAAAGAATCACAAAATATTCATTAACTATAATAGTAATAAGATTATAATTTACAAGTTATATTTACAAGTTACAAGTTATATATATATATATATATATATATTGCATAATAAATAAATACAAAAAGCACAAAAGAAAAAACGAAGAAAATTAATAAAAAGTAAGTTTTATTTACTGCGCATAAACTGCAGGTATATAGAACTTATAAAATAAGTTCATAAAGTAGAGAAAACATGGAAAATTTTACAGAACAATGAAAAAAAAAATAACGGAGAAATGAAAAAAAGGGAAAAAGAAGAAAAAAATTAATAATTAATAAAAAAAAATAATAAAAAGAAGAAAAAAATAAATAAATAACTGGAAAATAAAAGATATCTTTTCATCAGCTCACACGATTATATACGTATGAACTGAAGAAAAGATCATATCTTTTATTTTCTGGATTTTTATTTTTTTTCGGATTTTTTTTTTATATATTAATTTTTATTATTATTATTTTCCTTTTCCCTTTTTTTCATTGTTCTGTAATATTTTCCATGTTTTCTCTACTTTTTGAAAGAATGACAAAAATAAATTTTGCAAAAGATAAATTTTACAAAATTTCTCTTCCATGTAAAAGCGAAAATTAATTTAAAACATCAGCTCTTCTTATTCCTTAATCCATGATGTGTAAGAAGAAATATATTAATCTTTGCTTAAATTACTCAACAGCTCTCGAGTGACAGACGTGTTAGCAACAAATAGTCAAAATAGCTGACAATAATTTTCAAAATATCTACCAATTAACCAAATTTAATTCAATAATAAGCCTACCTTCACCAACAATTTTTCTACCAGGGAGAATAACACCACCGGGATAAGGAAGGCCACCAGATCCCCTAGGAATACCAAGACCAGGGAGCACACCAGGACCAAAAGGAGCACCTCGACGAATCGGATCTCCATAACCATGGAAGCCATCAGGACCCCATCCTATAGAATAATATCATAAATTTAGCATCAATATCATCCGGTCAACGCAGCAAAATGCAGAGTAAATAACACTAATAAGTAACAGTAAGTGTAGAATAAATAACAATAAGTGTAGAATAAATAACAATAAGTGTAGAATAAATAACAATGAGTGTAGAATAAATAACAATAAGTGTAGAATAAATAACAATGAGTGTAGAATAAATAACAATAAGTGTAGAATAACAATAAGTGTAGAACAACAGTAAGTGTAGAACAATAAGTGTTAAAAAATAACAATAGAATGTGAAATTCTTGAAATACAAAATAAGTATTTAAAAGTTTGATTTATGTTTTGTTCTACCTCGAGGAGTCCTGCAGTGGACAGATAGTCCAGACACGGGTCCCAGCAACACCAAAGTCAATCATCACTGGCTGCGGTCAGTGTGCGGGTGGGGGACCACTTGGATCAGTTTGCCTGGGATCTGTGGATGTGCGGTATTGTCCTCGTTAGACTGTTCTACCGTAAAGTTATCAAAATTATGATGGCATGTCTTCGGATCATTCTCAGGGATGTTTCCCTGACCCTCGCAAATAGCCTATTGGGCAGCTCCAGTGTGACGTAGATGAACTACAACAATTAAAACCAGGTCGGTATGTTTTTTGAAGAAGTATCGTACTAGTTATAGTTTTAAGCTTATAAATTTCTACGTGTATTAATATACACAAAATTCAATGTGTTATACATAAGGCGTTGGGAACCTTATTGAAATATATAATGGTAAAATAATGATCTTCAAACATCTGAATTCAAGGAACTCTGAGGCTGTGGTCAAAAAGGAATTGAAACTAATTCGTTTTCGCCACTCAAATCTCTAACAGTCATCAATAAAACTCTTTTAAGTGTCTGAAAATCATTTAATATTTTCTGTTGCTATGTCAATAGCTTCCATTTCAAGGTCAAAATATATCAGATGCTTTTTTTTACTACAAATTAAACAGTTAATAATTCTCGAATTACCAATCAAATGCAAAATTGTATTAAGTCATCTTACTCCTTATACATTTTATCTTCACGTCTTAGTAATCTCAAAATCTATAAGTTCAATAGTTTTTGTGCTGCGGATCAAAGATAGTGGTGACGCTTACAAATTTTTAATATCGAAGGAAAGTTTTAACATAAGACAATTAGTGGGATTACAACCTTTACAAAAGAAAAGAAAGCTGATTTTCTTAAACTATGACAATTCTGTTGAATTCAGTTGTGCTTTAAAGCTATCGTCTTCCTAGAAAACTTCACCGTAAGTAATGCAGTATCCATGATATTGCAAATTTGTGTACAAATCTGCATGTTAAAATCGAATTTAATATTTTTTTACTATAACTTATCTCTAAGCAAAATTCTTCAAAATTGTTAATTTTCCCAACCAATTCCTTAAAGAGTTTATTTACAATTTGCATTTTACACCAATACAATTGATAAGACATGCTAGTGTGTATAAGCTCAAATTATTTATATATACTATATTCTGCAGATGACTCCAATTTATTAATTTAAATTTTTTAAACTGGCATAGACTGTATTTAAAATATACTTGTCAAAAGATTTAAATTTTGCAATAATAATATAATGGTAAGCTTACCGTGACCACCAGGACGTGCAGAACCACCAGGTACACCGGGACCAGTACGTCCACCAGGACTACCTGGGCCACCAGGACCAACACCTAGAAAAAACATCGTTTAACTCGTATGCGATTTAACCTAAGAGTAAAAAAGAAAAAAAATAGTGCGAAGCGTAGTACCTTCCCACCCGATCCTCTTAAGAGTCTACAGATAATTTGTACCCCCCCTCTTATATGCATCCCTCTGCTACCATATTATTGATAAGACTTACAAATAAGTATGAATAAGCAAAATAATTTATAAATACTCTATAGTTGAAACCAACTTTAGCTTAAACTGCATTAAAAAAGTACTCAGACAGTATTTGAAATATTGAATTGTCAAATCCATATAATTAGTTTTGGAAATGCAACAGGAATATAATAATAAACATACCAGGACCAGCAGGACGAACAGAACCAGCACGTCCACCGGGACCAGCACGTCCACCGGGACCAGCAGGACCAACACCTACAAAATTGACATTGTTTAAATAGGGTGCTATGTCACATGAGAAATGTAAAAGAGTATGAAGAGTAAAGAGAAATAGTACAAAAAATGCTAATCTAGCCACCCGATTCTTTATACAATCTGCGCTATTTGCAACCATCTGTTTTGATTTAATTTTCATGGCTCAAGCATAGGTGTAAATTAGCTCAGATTATTTATAAATAATTCCGGATTATGCCTTAATAAATTTACTTATAAATGTACAGATTGCATTTGAATTGTCAGCACGTCAAATTCATGAAATTAGTCTTAATTTTTCCATAAGAAGATATTTATAAGCATTTACCATGAACATTGGGACGACCAGATCCAACCGGATGGTTAGAGCTTCCAGGACGACCAGATCCACCCGGACGATCAGGAAGACCGAAACTACCCGGGCGACTAGGAACACCCGGACGCACAGGGAGACCAGAAATACCAGGATAGCCAGTACCACCCGGACGACCAGGATGGACAGAACCAGAAGGACCTACAAAATATACACTGCTTAAATAGGATGCTATTTTACCTACGAACTGTAAGAAAGATTAGAGAGAAAAATAGTACAAAAAATACTAAATTACCACCTGATTCCTTAGAGAATCAATATACAATATGCTCTCTAACTCTTATTTGCAACCACCTGCTTTGATATAATTTATATGGCCTACACGTAAGTTTAAATCAGCTCAAATTATATGTAAATACTTTATAATTAAGTTCAATAAGTTAACTTAAATTGAATTACTTGAATTGTCAGTTTATCAAATTCATGAAGTCAGCTTCAATTTTGCTAAAAAATAAATTAGTATGCCGTAATAAGTTAAGAATATATTAGCATAATATATATAAGCATACCATACCATAACCATTAGGACGACCTGGACCAATTGGATGATTAGAAGTACCAGGGCGACCAGCAACACTCGGGTGACCAAGATGACCAAAACTACCTGGACGACCAGGAGGCTTGAAGCCCCCCGGACGACTAGAACCAGCCGGAAGAACAGGAGGTACAGAAACACCTGGGCGACCAGGATGACCAGACACACCCGGGAGACTAGGACGAGCAGAACCACCATGTACAACGGTGCCAACACCTGCAAAATATACATTGTTTAAATTAGGTGCTATTTTACCTGATAAATGTAAAGAAACTTGAGTAAAAAGAAAAATAATACAAAAAATGTAAATCTAGCCACCCAATTCCCTAAAGAATCAACATACAATCTGCGCTATACCTCTTATTTGCGACCATCTGGTTTGATATAATTGACATGGCTTACACGTAAGTCTGAATTTGCGTAAATTATTTATAAATACTTCATAATTAAGTCAAATAAGTAAGCATAATTTACTTAAAAAGAGCCTAGTAATTGAATTGTAAGCATGTGAAATTCAGGAAATTAAATTTCATATTGCCACAAGAATATAGCACCCTGGCTGGAAAAGTGCCACAAGTCAAAAATTAGCATTTGAGAAAAATCAATTTAGAGAATACTATACAAAGCTCGTTCTGAAATAACACAATCTAGAGATGAGACTTTTTTTGAGTTTGATGGGACACTTCATACATATTCTTTATTGACACAACTTCAAAATTGCTGTTTTTTGACTTATGTCATTTTTCTTGCCGGGGTGAGATATATAAGTAAGCATACCATAACCATCAGGATAATGAGAACCACCGAGGCGACTAGGACGATCAGAACCTCCCAAGCGATTAGGATGACCAGAACCACCGAGACGACTAGGACGACCGGAACCACCCGGGCGACTAGGACGAACAGAACCATCCGGACGACCTGGACGAACAGGATGACCTAAACCACCCGGACGACCTGGACGAACAGGATGACCAGAACCACCAGGGCGAGCAGAACCACCAGGTGCACCGGGACCAACACCTGCAGAATACTCATTGTTTAAATAGGGTTCTATTTTACCTGACAAATATTAGTAAGGATATAGATTAATATTATATTAGTAAGCATACCATGAACACCAGGACGTCCAAACCCACTAGGATGTCCAGAACCACTCGGGCGACCAAGACCACTCGGACGAACTTTATGAACAGAACTACCAGGACGGCCAGGCTGACGGTCAGGAGGACGACCCGAACGATTGGGATGAGGACCCACACCACTAGGATGAGGTCCCGGACGACTAGGACGACCATATGAACCTGGAAAAACAGGATAGCCAGAACCACTCGGTTTACCAGGGATACCAGATCCACCCGGACGAACAGGACGACCAGTTCCACCGGGACCAACATCTACAGAATTCAAATTGTTTTGATTGAATGCTATTTAACTTAAGAAATACTAGTGAGCATTTATATTAGTATTATCTGAATACCAAGCACAGAGTGAAAAAAATATACAATCACTATATTAAACTGAAAAACATATACCTGGATAGTTAATAAAACGAAATTAATTCCTCTTTCTAAATTTATTGTTATATTTTATCCTTGCTGGTGGCTTTACGATATAAGATTAAGAAAAATACGTTTTTAGTAGCTTATCCCATCAAAGAAAAGATTGACTGCGATGCGAATTATTAGTCATATTGCTGTTTCAACTCCAACTCATGATAGGCCAACTCACGTGATAGTCTACGTTATTTATACTTTTAGAATTTCCGTAAAAAAACTCATTCAAAGTATCTATTTTAAAGCTTCTCTGTATTGATGCAATTATAATAGATATCAAATATACTAATGCATTACATTGTACCAACTTTTGTACATTTGGTACCCATTAATGCTGCAACAATTATCTTACTACGAGTAGTACCGATTACTCAAATTAATTAAACATCATTGGCGTCATCAAAAGTATGGCAATTTTTTTACATTTCTCTTAATCGAATTAGCGTCATTTATGTATTTGTTTTGTGTTATCTTTCTTAGAGAATGTAGCCTATTATTTATTTGAGTTATTACTTATTACCAAAATTGCTGAAACCGTCATTGTCGATTTTTTCTATTTTAATAAATTAATGAAGCATCATTGGCGTCTATTATAGTTTGATTTTTCAAATTTCTTTCTTTCTCTTTGTTTTTTAACACAAAGTTTATTATATTTTTTTTATTTCAATTACTGCTGATTTAAAATTATTTAGTTTCATAGTTTATAACCATAGACAAAATAAATACGTGGTTTCAAATAACTTTGGGAATATTAATTTGGTGATATAATCCATCAATGCTCTCATTCTAATCATTGAGTTTATCTGATACAGAAGATTAAAATACAATTAAATGTTGAATAACATGCAAGAAATCTTTTTAATGCTTACTATGAGCTAACCGTAAGTCGCAGATGTAATTTTAAAATATTTGAAAGAAAGAAAATCAGTTGTAGCTGTCTAATTGCTATAAATGGCAATCTCGAAGCCAATGAAAAAATTCCATTTTTCAAACGTTCTTCCCGAACGGGAAGGTTTGATTGATTTTTCGGATCGGAGGCTGAAATTGTCCCTCTTACCCATAGTCTAAATTTCAAGTCACTAGCTCAAATGGTTAGAGTTATAAGAGGGACACACAAGCAAATTATTTATTTTACAATTATAGATTATATTAGTAAGCATACCATAACCACCAGGACGTCCAGAACCTTCAGGATGAACTTTAGGACGACCAACAGAACTGCCAGGATGACCAGGCGGACGAGCAGGGTAACCAATCTGACGAACAGGATAACCAACCGGACGTCCAGGACGACTAGGCTGATCACCAGGACGAACAGGATAACCAATCGGACGTCCAGGATGACTAGGCTGATCACCAGGATGAACAGGATAACCAATCGGACGTCCAGGACGACTAGGATGATCACCAGGACGAACAGGATAGCTAGAACCATCTGGATGACCAGGATGATGAGAGCCTCCTGGACGACCAGGACCAACAAAACCACTTGTATCTACAACTAATTAAAAAACTTTATTTTTATCATGTGATATGTCCCCATGAAATGTAATGAAATATTAATGTCTTCTTTGGACAACAGGCAAACTTTAATGGTTATAAACTGACTGCTTTTTCATATTCATATGAGTTACTTAGATTTCATAAATAATCAACTTGCATGAAAAGCCTATTTTAGATTTTTGTTTCCATATTTTTTTGCTTGTCCGATATCGTTTGCTTGTGCCTAGGGAAACAAATGTAAGGCTTTTTAAAACAGAATCATTGTAGAAACCTGATCGGGAAAACTTGAGGAAGTTGAAAATCTAAAATAATTTTCTTAACAATTTATCAAAGCAAACTATTTAATCTTTATTTTGCTGAACACACGAAAACTAGTAGTGGTGTCATCTATATTTATAAAATGAGAATAATCGTTCAAATGATGAGGTTAGTTTTACTTAGAACTTTACTAGTAGAAGTTTTTACTCATGGTAATCTCTCTGCCTCTTAGTTCATATGTAGAAAAACATTAAAATACTATTTTATCTTTTGCAGCAAAGCGTTTTTACAACAATTTTGACACTGATTATAATAACTGGCACTGATTTATTACTATTTTACTAATAAATCAGCGCCAGTTATAACCAGTTACAAAATTGTTGTAAAAACGCTTAGACAAATGAGTAAGAGCAAATGCAAAGGGAAAAAATGTCAGTACTATTTAAGGGGATGTGTCCGACATGTCGTTTCCATAAACGACATTATGTCTGAGCCGACACAAATGCTAAGACCGACTAGTAGAAAAGAGCTTCTGCTTCTGCAATGTATTTTACTGGAGCATGTATTGCCGGAAGATAAACGAGCCCGTTATGCCGGTATCACGTCTTGTGCGGAAAAAGCGGTTTAAGTCAGACAAAATAATGAAAAGTGTAATATTTGGAATATTACGCTCTGTATATTAAAATGAACAAAAACTGGGGTTTACCCACTATTCAAATAAGACATTCGCAATAAAAAAACAAATTATTAAAGACTCAGAATATTTTTTTGAGATTTTCGTTTTCAAAAAGTTATAAATCAACTTTATATTTGAAACATCATAAAATATCTAGATTATTCAAACACCAACATTCTAATACATTAAGATTTTTACTTTGAAATTTGAAGATGAAAAACCGCTAAATTGCGAACAAAAAAATAATTAAATAAATAAGATAAGCCAAACAAAATACTTTCGAATTTCTAATCTCATATTAATGATCAGGGTAATAGAAAATAAATTATTTATGCGACGAAAATAAAATGAGAATTCAGTTTAGGCAAGTTTTTTCGTAATAAAAGTTTCGGTATCAGGATAAACACAGATACGACAGCATTGATTATTATATACCTCAATATTAAGGTCAATTAAATGAGTTGTTAATTTCTACGATTTCTGATTTCAAAGAAAAAAAATATTATTTTTTTCCTTCCAGCGATTATTTTACAGAGCGATAATTTTACTAAGGAATGCAATGTGCATATCACGGTTTCTAATACGTAGCTTGTGCGCAACGCGAACATGTTCAAATAAATCAAATACTCCACGGTTGCAACTAATATTATAACTGAAACCATATAAAAATTAAATGAATATTATTTTAAATAACAACATCTCGAATTCATGAAATCAGTCATATTATAATGATAAAATGCCGACCAGGTAGCCGAGTGGTTAGCGTGCCTGACTGCGTGGCCGATGGTTGCGGGTACGAGTCCCGCTCAGGGCATGGACGTTTCTTTCGATCTCTCTCTCTCTCTCTGTGTTCTGTGTCCTTTCTTCTGAGTGATTGTGTGAATGTAACCAGCCCTATAAACGGGTTTGTGGTTGTATGACGTGGGTGACGCTACTCCACCGCCGTGGCTTAGCCATAGCTGCTAACTGGGTAACGATAAGAGAGTAGCAAATCTGGCATTTCTGAGGCCAATGGGAAATAGACCCAATTGTCCGCCATTAACGAAAAAATAATAATGATAAAATTACATTTACCTTCACCTTGACCACCAGGACCGTAAAACCCAGTTGGACCAAAGAGATCACCTAGACTACGGAGACTACCTGGAGCAAAGAGACCATCTGGAGGAAAGAGACGACCTGGACCATAGAGATTCTGAAGAGGGTATGGAAAACTTGGAACATAGATTCCTTTTATGTAGAGACCTATGTCAGGACCATGAGGACCACCATGGTCATGAGAACCATCGGGAATAATAGGACCACGATTGTCATGAGAACCATCAGGACTAATAGGACCACGATTGTCATGAGAATCATCGGGACTAATAGAACCACGATTGTCATGAGAACCATCGGGACTAATAGGGCCACTATGATCAGGAGTACCATCGTGACCAGAAGGAATACCGTGATCAAGAGGACCACCGTGACCAGGAGAACTACCGTGATCAGGAGGACCACCGTGACCAAGAGGACTGTCATGATGAGGATGACCACCGTAACCAAGAGGACTGTCATGATCAGGAAGACCACCGTAACCAAGAGGGCTGTCATGATCATCAGGAAGACCACCTTGACGAGGTGGATCACCGTGACCAAGAGGACTGTCATGATCAGGAAGACCACCGTAACCAAGAGGACTGTCATGATAAGGAAGACCACCTTGACTAGTTGGATCATCGGGACCAGGACCGCCATGACCAGGAGACCCGCCCTGATCAGGATGACCACCGCGACCAGGACGAACTTCTGGACCAACACCTATAGAATAAACACAGTGTGAATAAGCAGCGTCTTTAACTGAGTAATGCATGCACTTAAGTAGAAAATAAGAAAAAAACTGTGAGCAAATCGCAACTGTTGGAAAGTTAGATTTTAAAACATTCTCAATATACATTTTTTTCAAATTGAACCTCATTTTTAAATAACTCTGCTCAATCTTTTTTCTTGACTAGAATATCAATTTTTTTTATTAAGAATGAAAACGTCTTATAATTCTTAGCTACTACATCATAACAATAAGTAGCTGCAGCATGTAATAAAGGCATAATTTTTCCCGTTATAATTTGAAATAATTTATGACAAAACTTTTAAAAAAACACACAAAGAACACACGAAGTTGCCGTAAGGTTGCATACTTTCTGAGTTAGATACTTTACCTAAACATTGTATATCAAATACTCTTTTGGCAAAATTTGATAGTTTGGTTTCGCAGACCACGGAGAAAGAAACACCACTTTATTACTTTTCTCTTAATTTTGTTTTATAAAACTACTGCGTTGATGACCAAAGAAAAAAGAAGTTTTCTTTATTCGAAAAACCAATTTATTTTGTGACACTAATATCAGTTTAATTGACTTATTTGTTTATTATTCATGATATACTATTAATAGTATCCAGAACTGTACGGAATGCCGTGCATTTGATCGCAAACTTAAGAAAAATTCATATTTGTAGTGAATACCGAGCAAGTGTACACCAGGTAATGAGTAACACACCTCTACCTGGCTATTATTTCGGTTAATCAAAATATTATTAATGATGCACAGCGATTATAAAAAAATTTACTCTCGTATGAAAGGAAAAAAATAAAGAATACTATCAGGGAAAACAA
Organism: Parasteatoda tepidariorum; assembly: GCF_043381705.1. Taxonomy (NCBI): domain Eukaryota; kingdom Metazoa; phylum Arthropoda; class Arachnida; order Araneae; family Theridiidae; genus Parasteatoda; species Parasteatoda tepidariorum. The sequence continues at coordinate 75,363,909 of NC_092212.1, forward strand.
AAAGTCACTTTGAATTAATACATATAAATTGAATACCTTGTAAATAGAAGTAAACATATTTCATAATTTGCCATTTTCTCATTTAGCATTGTATACAATGCTTAAGCAATGGGAGAATTTAATTTAATATTTTTCTGGTCAATAGCCATAGAAAAAAATTCTTAAGTTCATTATAGGGCCAAGTAGTAGACCTAAAAATTTACATTTTTACTTAGTAGCCAATGACCGATAGACTAGTAACTTCGTGGCTACTTTTTTGTCAAACCTAATGAGTCGGTGACTGATATCGATTGGTCATTTTCATTTAATAACCACATTTTTGAAACTTATTCTTTTGGATTAAATTATGTTTTTAAAAGAAATTCATACCAGAAATTGTCTACGTCTATAAAAAGTAAATTCAGCAATAAAAATAATATACCTGTGCGATAGTTTCTTAGGCTTACTGACTTTAAAGAGCTTTGTTTAAAAGTATTTGGGAAGGCAAAATATATTTAATGTATATACTACAACTTTGTAAGGAATTCCCCTTCTGCATTGTACCCCCGAACCAATTGTAAAGAAACTCCCCTTCTACATTGTATCCCCGAACCAATTGTAAAGGAGCTCCCCTTCTACATGGCATCCCCGAATCAATTGTAAAGGAACTCCCCTTTTACATGGCATCCCCGAACCAATTGTTAAGGAACTCCCCTTCTACATGAATCTTTCCACCATAAATTGATGGATTCTGAAAGATCAATATTTTGAATGGAGACGTTGGACATCTTAATGAAAATTCTGTTATTCAGAGTCTCTTTCTGATACACTTTAAACATTTAACGAGTAATTGTTGATTTAATTTTAAATTGCTACTTTTTTGTTGACTTAGCATGTGGCAGGTAGCTAGTGGTAATTGTAAAGTATACCAGATATCCGACTTTACCGAGAATATATATGTATTCTTTTTTTAAAATAAAATAAAAACAAAAAATGGAAAAAAAGTTTAAGAAATAGTATTTACCAAAACTTAATTCAGGTTTCTGATAATCTTTTCCTCCTGATTTTGTAGTACCTCCTTCAAGAGCACCAAAATCATCCAATCCTGGTTCAATCTTACCAGGTTTTGCTCCTTCAGCAATACCACCTCCTGCATCCACGCTATCAAATTTTTCTTCCCCCAAAACACCTACATCTTCTGCACCAAAATCATTTTTTCCTTCACCCACATCATCTGCTCCTCTTTCACCAAAATCAAGAACCACTTCTTCTCCACAATCAACTTCTCCTTCATCAGAAACACCTATGTCTCCTTCTCCTAAACCATCTACACCCCCTGTTCTTTCGTTATCTAAATCACCTGTTCCTTCGCCACCAATATTATCATCTCCTCCCTCATCAATTTTGTTTGCTTCTCCCAAATCAACTGCTCCTCCTTTATCAATATCACTTGATATTTCTGAATTAAAATCATCTGTCCCTAAATCAACTGTTTCATCTACGCCTAAATCATTTCCTCCTTGAAAATCACCTCTCAAACCACCTCCTTCTTCCAATCTATCTGCATCTCCTACACCAAAATCGCCTATTTCCGTATCAAAACCATCAATTCCCTTTTCCCCCAAATCAACCGCTGGTTGTCCTACACCCAAATCAAACTTTCCTCCGATCTCCAAACCATCACTTACTTCTGCACCAGAACTATCACCTCCACCTTCACCAAAATCATTTATTCCGTCTGTGCCAAAACTGTCTATTCCCTCTAGCCCGGAATCAACATTGAGACCTACATCAAAACTTTCCTCTCCATTAATATCAATTGCTAATTTGTCTTCGAAGTCATTCGCTTCTTCACCTAAATGTCCCACTCCTCCCTTCAAATCAAGATCTAACTCACCCAAACTACCTCCTAATTTCTCGCCAACGCCAAGTCCACCTTCTCCATTAATATCAACTGCTAAGTCACCCAAACCACCGATCCCTTCTGTGCCCAAGTCAACTGCGTCACCTCCACCAAAATCAATTGCCAAATCTCCTATCCCACCAGTTAATTCCTCACCAAAACCAAATCCACCTTCTCCATTAATATCGACTGCTAAGTCACCCAAACCACCTATCCCTTCTGAGCCCAAATCAACTGCTTCTCCTCCTCCAAAATCAATAGCTAAATCCCCTAAACCACCAGCTAATTCCTCACCAAAGCCAAACCCACCTTCTCCATTAATATCAACTCCTAAGTCACCCAAACCACCGATCCCTTCTGCGCCCAAATCAACTGCTCCTCCTCCACCAAAATCAATACCAAAATCTCCTAAATCACCTCCAATGTCTCCATTAATATCAACGGCTAAGTCACCATAACCACCGATCCCTCCTGCACCCAAATCAACTGCTCCTCCTCCACCAAAATCAATACCGAAATCTCCTAAACCACCTGCTAATTCACCTCCAATGTCTCCATTAATATCAACGTCTAAGTCACCATAACCGCCGATCCCACCTGCGCCCAAATCAACTGCTTCTCCTCCACCAAAATCAATACCAAAATCTCCTAAACCACCTGCTAATTCACCTCCAATGTCTCCATTAATACCAACTTCTAAATCTCCAAAATTACCTCCCACTTCTGCATCCAAACCACCTACTCCTCCTCCACCAAAATCAATAGCTAAATCCCCTAAGCCACCAGATAATTCCTCACCAAAACCAAATCCACCTTCTCCATTAATATCAACTGCTAAGTCACCAAAACCACCAATCCCTTCTGCGCCCAAATCAACTGCTCCTCCTCCACCAAAATCAAAATCAAAATCACCTAAACCACCAGCCAATTCACCTCCACCTTCTCCATTAAAATCAACTGCTAAATCACCTAAACCACCACCTAATTCGACCTCAAATTCATTTCCCATATTCAAGTCAACTCCTCCTGCACCCAAACCATCTGGCAATTCTAGATTGACCCCAATTTCATCTGCGCCAACTTCAACTGATCCTTCTCCACTCATGTCAATTTCTCCACGAATATGAGCACCTATAAAATTAATAATTATTATATGCTTTTTGATAAAGTTAGTTACTTTTTCTTTTAACTTCAAATACTGATTGCCATTCTTATTATGGCTTTTATAAATTATAGTTCAATAAAATTTGAAAATGATGTCGAAGATGAGGTATTTCATCCATTTTTAATATTCTACGTCATACTCATATCATCCAGAAATAATTTTCAATATCTGTTTGATGCTGCAAAAATTAAAAGCCAATATTAGAACAGAACATATTTTGGTTTTCGAGATTTACGAAGTTGGAAACAATAATTTAAATTCTCAGTTTGACTCATTAATTAAGATAAAATGATTAACATAATGCCAAATACAAAAAAAAGGCTTCTAAACACAAAACAGAACCGATATGACTTTTTTTTAAAACTAAAATTAAAAAACTACATTATGTGTCAGTAATACTGGTTAGCAGTGGAAAATAGAATGTTTTGAAGTGACTTAATTTGCATTACACCAATACAGGAAAACAAATTCTAGTCACAAATGAATGAATGCATTGTGTTACTTACTTCAAAAATGCCAGTTTTCGAGTATCATCGTTGAAGTAAAAATATATAATTCCATCCTTTTGTTCTATTAAGCCTAATTCAAATTGTCCAAATGTTCTATTTGTGATGTGCGTAAAGTTGACAAATTATTTTTATTTCTGGAATCCTTGCGTGTATGTATTCTAAATTAATAGTTCTTGTTGCAAATTTGCGTTTTTTCTGTCCTTTTTATGAATTATATGGTATAACCATGCTTTGTTTTGCAAAGTTTTAGTGTTACTTAACACCAAAAATAGCAGCAACTTTTTTACGCTGAAAGAAATACAATGGACAATTGCGGTGTTTACATCTAAAACTAACCTTGGTGTTTTATTACGCCTTAACTCTACTTTTGTCGTTTCAAAACACCATTTTGGTGTTAATATACACTAAGAAGGTTTACAATGTACTTAACTTTATGGCAATATTTCAGGGTAGGCGCATTTTTCCGCATCATATTAGCTGTTTCATCAAGACTTGCGCAGCTATAGTATGACAAAAATTGGATTGGCCTTCCATAGGCTCAGCTCTAAAGCGTAAGGAAATAAAACGTAGATTACGTAACCAGCCAAATCGACCATCCTCACTGCCATTACTTACTTCAAGGGCCATTCCTATCATGACAGAGAGAAATAAATTACCTAGTTGGTTATTTGCGGGAAATTATTTTTCACCAATTAGACTTTCATTCTCCCTCAACGGTGATCGGAAGTGCGTGAAGCGCATGCAGTAAGAATAACCCTTTAGCAGTGATGTATGCCTGGAAGACAGGGCTCGAAAAACCGCCCGTACGCCCGTCCTCGGCGGTCGAAAATTCTCCGCGGACAACAAATTTCTCGAATCCAGCGTCCGCGCGGGCGGCCATTTTCCCGTTAATGTTCGTGATACATTTTCAATTTTTGTTATCATACAAGAGTCTAGCTCCTTACTTCTAAAATGACCCTCTAATCTCGAAATACAGCAACATACTGCGCATGGTGGAATTGATGTTTTCTCTGTCTGGGAGTACTGCAGCGGTTGAAAGGCCTTTTCAGCAATGAACTTACAAGAAAAACACATTACTTACTGGTCTTAAATAAGAAGTGCTAAACGCATTTAAGAATATCTACCTAAATGGAAAACCTCTTTCAGATTTCTGTGCAGAAACCTCCGCAAATCATTGGCTTGATTGTGGAACTGGCGAACGTCAGATTTGATTTTTTTTTAAAACGCAGTACCATCGGATAAATTGACAAGATAATTGACAGATAACTTAAAATATGTTATTTAAATTATTTCATCAAAGAAATAAGTTATTTCATAATAGAAATACTACGTTTTACTATTAGTAACCTAGTATTTCTTTTATTACTGTATAATGTAATCCTAGTATTTGTAATCCTAGTAACGACTAATTCATTGTGCAATTTATATAAATGTTTGTAATAAATAAGAGAAAATTATATTTTTATTTATTTAGAAGCTACGGGTTAGTTTCATAGGAGGACGGGTACATTGTTGGACAAGCCGTCCTCGGGGACGGGTAAAAGCCCTGCTGGACGAGCCCTGCTGGAAGATAATTCCTATATCCACCAGTCGAAAACTCTTAAATAATCTGCTCAAATGCTTACTGACTGTCATCAATGCAAAAGAGAGGCTTATATCGTATTGATATATGCCACAGAGCTTGGCCAGGTAGTGTTTTAGATTTTGAGTTTTGCACACCTAATGGCACCCCTCATCTCACTCTACGGCACCACAAGGTAACTGCACACAATTTGGGTGCCACTGTTCTAAAATTCTATTTCTTCGGAAACATTGTTTGATCGAAACAAATTTTGACTGGCGGCTTTTCGCCTTATCATTTTTGAAGTTGAATCATATTAAGGAAAGTTATTTTGATGTGCAGAGCTTCTGAAACTGTTATAACGTGATGCTTCTAAAAATGCAATAACGTTTTAATCTAATTACGTAAAAATACAGAGAAAGTCAACAAAAAATAATACGAATTGGGATTATTTAATCATTTTTAATTGTGTTGGTAAGTGATTTTTTTTTTAATTTTAAGGTGAAGTTTAAATTAAAACCAAGTTATTTAGGCTATACTGTTTTTTTCCAACTCGGACCAAAAACTTACATTCAGCTAGTTTTAAATAATTTTGAATTTATCTATGAATAGAATCCAAATAATTTGGTTAAATAAGCTCAATTTCTTTGGAAACTATTATTAATCTCAACTTGACAGTTTACATATCTTAATTCCTTAAATGGTGAATAATCAATTATAAAAAACAACAGTTACACTTAGTTTTTTCGATAAAAGTAACTGAAACAGTATTGCATAACCTCAGAGAACGTTAAGGTCTTCTTCAGAGTATTGCATACTCTTTCTGATGGATATACAGTCCCTGATCAAATTATTGGACGCACTAAAAGATTATATCTAAAATTTTAATTATCAGGGGATACTATGCAGTTTTATTGTTTTTAAGCTGCAGAAACCGGTTTGCACTTGTTTCCGTTCGCGTATCAATTGGTAAACATTTTAATGCAATATGTTGAAAATAAATACAAATAGGAAATACATAAAAATCTCCCGCATAAAAACCCATTACATGTATGTTTAAATTTAAAAGTATTGCATATTAACTCATGCAAAACACGTAATTATTAAAAAACTATAGTGCTTCAAATAATTTGGGTCTATTATTATAATATATTAATATTAAACCAGATATAATAAATATTCTATATTTATATAACAAATCGTCTAATTCATCCAAGTGTTGAATTTATATTATAAATCGTTTATTTTAACTAATTAACATACGAACGAAAACAAGTACAAACCGGTTTCAGCCGTCTGAAAACAATAAAGCTGTATAGTATCACCTGATAATTAAAATTTTACGCAGAATCTTATAGCGCGTGTAATAGTTTGACCAGTGACTGTACACGGTTATTGAATTTCTTAATTCCATTACCAAGTTTGTTTCGCAAAAAGTTTAAAAAACTACTGTGGAAAACATGCGTACTTGTTGCATACATAACTTAACTGAATTTTGTATCAAAACACCATTACCAGCATCTATTCCAAGTCCGACGGAACCGTCGACTCCAGCACCAAGTCCGACAGAACCGTCGACTCCAGCACCAAGATCCAAGCCTGCTCCAACTTCACCTCCTGCATCAAGTCCTATTCCCATTTCACCATCTGCTGCGCCGCCGCCCATACCGAGTGATCCTCCTCCACCAAATGTAAGATTTATACCAGATTCACCTGAACGCAGATTAACCAAAATGCAAAGATTAAATTTTATGACGAAATGTAAAATCAAAACAGATAATTTATAACCCATACCATAGCAGAATATCTAGTATTTACTAATTAGTCTGACGTATTTTAGGGAAAAGATAATGAACTTACACACCTAAAAAGCTAATTAGAAAATATACCACTCATTGCTAAGTTATTCTGATTTTTTTCAAAGGGTTATATTCAGCATGATTAAACAATTCTGCGCAGATTTCCTAATTAGCCTCAAGACAATTAGGTTGATTGCAATAAGCCTAAAAATATCAGACAGAAAACAAAAGAAGTCATTCTGGCTAGAAAGTTCTGAGAGCTTTCCTGATTGTATTGCTTAAATGATATTTACAAAGTTTCAGTCTTTTTAGTTAGCCTACGATATATAGTATTCGCCTAGCATCCTATCATGGGTTAGAGTCTCCTTGTCGTCAAGCTAACTATGAGAGATTTTCATGGTTTTCTGTTCCATGTAACGCAAATGCGGGTTAATTCCATCAAAAAGTCCTCTACGAAGGCAAATTTCTACCAGAAGTTGATCCAGGAGTTTTCTGCACTTCTGGATTGAGTTTAAAATTACAAGGCTTAGGAGTTGAACTTAGTCGTAAACTAAAATAGTAGTCGCAAACTAAAAATTGGATTGGCTGTTCAACGACGGTTATAAAAAATATAATATAGGATTTGGGCGGAGCAGTGGTTGCAAAGGGGATAGAGCACTAGCTTTTCAATGAGGTGAACCGGGATTGAATCCCATAGATGGCTGGTCGATACGAATTCTACACCCGGCTCACTCCGACCACAGTGCTGATGTAAAATATTCTCAGATTTAGACGGATCACGAATTAGAGTCCTCTTGCCGTCAGGCTAATAGTGGGAGGGTTTCGTGGTTTCCTTCTCCATGTATCGCAAATGCGGGTTAGTTCTATCAAAAAAGTCCTCCAAGAAGGCGAATGTCTCACGTTTCTGGTCTTCTAGATTGGGTTTAAAACTACAAGACTACGAAGTTGAACTTAGTCGTAAACTAAAAATTGAGTCAATTATTCGGTTATAATTATAATATAGGAAGTGGGCATTTAAGTCTGAAAATCAATACCTTGCAGAAGAACTGAGTAACGGAGATCTTTTACTTTTGATTCTTATGCATACAACTGTGAATCTTATAACCTTAGTCACTTGTCGAACCTGTAACTATCGACTTCTGAAAGATCGAGTTTCCCGCCTGTTACATATATATACTTCTAGTTGGACTTTTTTTTTTGCTTCATTGCATAGGCTTCATCTGGCGTGCTACTTATTTCCCTTTCGTTTAACAGTCAGTAACTTATGCCAGATGTTGGCATTTGCTACCAGTCTGCAGAAACTGCTTCTGCACTGACAGCATAACATGGTCCTCCTGTCGAAGCTGCCATTCTTCTCAGTTCAATCCATCCTTTCATCGTATCTTTTTATTTAATTTACATTTCAGTGTTTCCTTGAGTTTTTGAGGTTGTTTTAATCATATATATATATATATANTATATATTAAATAATAAATTGTACCCACCTAATTTAAGTCCTCCTCCTAAGTCACCACCCATTAATCCTACATTTGCTCCAAATGCTAAAAAAAGAAAAAGAAATATTTCGGTAGCAGTACCACTAGTAAAAATTTCATAAACATAATGCAGATCATTAATTTATTTCATAACAGATTTATAACCTACTTATGTGTGGAATATTTATGTGTGAATTATGAATTTCCTAATCGGTTCCCCTGAACGTCACGCGCCTCGCACAGAGCAATTTAGATCGAAAAATTAAAAACGAAAGTTAATTTAAATAGACTTCTAAATTACAAATATTTCGTTAAAAAAAACATTTAACGCGTAATATGTCTCGAAATTAAAAAAGAAACCTGCATTTGAAATTGAAATAAAGCAGCTGTAGTTTTTATAACATTTAAAGTAGTAACAAAAGATAATATATAACTAGTTTTAACAAAATTTTATTTAACTTCCGTTTCTGATTGAAATACTTTATTGTATTATAAATAATACCCTAAGCAAAGTATTAAAAATTAAAGCTTAAAACTTCTTTCTATAAAGTAGTGTTTTTAAAATTCGATTTCTTATTAACTGATCGACCGATTTCGCTCATATTCTGTTTTTTTTGCCGTGTAAAATTGTATTCTTTGAAATGATGTAAAGAATTGAAAACCTTTCAATTCAAAATGATTTTGATTATTATTATTTTTGGATAAAGAATTTTGAAATTGCGTGCAAGAATTTTTCCAATTCGATTAAAAAGTTCTCGAGATATGGCTAAATAAGCAAGGAATAAAATTAGCATTATAGGGTCCAAACTTCGGACTAACTTCCTTACCAAACTGTTGGGCCCATTTTATTCTTTGATTGCGGTTACCTCCTTGGGGATCAGGAATTTGAATCCGCATTAAAAAATGGTATGTATGTTGAACGAAATATATTCAAAGAAAGTACGTTTTTGTGCGTAAAATTTGTAAACCTAAAATATTTTCTGCAGTAATTAATTAGCATGTTTGAAGTCAACCCTTCAAACCATTAAGATTGAGCCTTAGAAAGTGAAAATCCGATCATTAGATCAAAAGTTATTCAGGAAGGTTCATTTATTTTTTTTCGAACTGGAGACTTTACATATCTTCCTGTATAACATTGAATGGTGCTGCTTCTACATCAACTGGTTTCCTGATTTTATCATAAATGTTCACTTTTTATTTATGTGGTTCTTATACTTAATTGTATAGAATTAAATTAATGGAATAAGATAGAATTAAATTGAATACAATAAAGTCAATCGTAAAGTCAATCGTGAGAATGGGTACGACTAAGTTGATAAAGTGGTACCATAGCGTATTAACAACAAGTTCAAATATGATTTTATTAAAGTATGAGGCCAATTGCATATTTATCTATATATATATACACCGAAGAGCCATTGCATTATGACCACAATGCTAATAACATGTAGGACCACGTTCTGCCCTCAAAACTGCTAGCACCCGCCGTGGCATTGATTCCACAAGGTGCTTATAGGTATAAGACCTTATGGTATAGGTATAAGACCAAGGTGCTAGAGGTAGTCTGTGGTATCTGGTACCAAGCGCTCACTAACTGGTCCTGCAATTCCCTCACATTTCGAGGGGGTAGCGTGGCAGCACGAATTTGGTTTTCCAAGTAGGACCACAAATGCTCTATTGGATTAAGGTCAGGTGAATTTGGGGGCCAAGACATGACTTGAAAGTCACTGGAATGTTCCTCGA
>NC_092212.1:75374517-75376137 GCF_043381705.1 Parasteatoda tepidariorum
ATTTAACGTATATTTTAAATATATCTTTATTTAATCATATTCCATTCCAAACTAGAAATAGAAACATGATAAATCAAAAACAATATTCACGCACGTTGCAACAAGTCATATTAAACTCTAATACTTATGCTCGCCCTTAAGAGAAGAACGTCAAATATATTTGCAAGTATGTGAATAAAGGCAGTGATATGGCAGTATTTCAAGTTGAAAAGACCAATGTGACTGCTGTTCCAGTGAATAACAACGATGAAGTAACGCTGTGCCAAATTGGCCGCTACATCACCTACAATGAAGCTACTATGGCTCTATGGCCACAGTGATGAAACACTGTAAAATTATCATCTGGGATGAATGCACTATGGCACACAAACATTCGCTTGAGGCGTTGAACAGGACATTGAAAGATAAAATAAACAATGACAAATTATTTGGCGGCAGTTCATGTGATTTCAGACACTTCCCGTCATTCAGCGTTCAACGTACGCTGATGAGATCAATGCTTGCTTGAAATCATCTTCCCTGTGGAGTAATGTTGAAAATGTTCAACTAAAACTAAATATGCGCATCCAATTGCTTCAAACTCTATCTGCTCAAACATTCTCAAAACAATTGTTAGATATCGGTGGTGGAAAAGTTACTAAGGATGAGACTGGATGCATAAAATTACCAGACAATTTCTGCACAATCATTGATTCACATGATGCTCTCATTAACCTAATATTTCTTGATGTACACACATAATGCATTCATCATGAGTGGCTGGTAGACATAGTGGCTGGTATACGATTTTAGCAGCAAAAACTGTAGATGTCAACGAAATGAATCTGAAGATACAACAGTTATTGCCAGGTAACTTGGTGACATCCCGTTGATGCAGTTTGCGATATCAATGAAGCTGCAAATTTTCCAACAGTTTTAAACTAATTGGATTTACCAGGCATACCACCGCATAATTTAGCACTCAAAGTTGGAACTCCGGTTATTTTGCTTCGTAATTTGAACCCACCACGGCTGTGCAACGGCACGCGATTAGTCGTTAAAAAATTTATGAACAACGTTATTGAAGTTATTATTTTAAATGACAAATTCCGGGGTGAAAGTATATTACTTCCACGAATTCCTATTATACCCACAGCTGTGCCAATTCAATTTAAACGCATTCAGTTCCCCATTAAAATGGCACTTGCAATGACAAGGCCAAACAATGTCTGTTTGTGTCTTAGATTTGACCCCACCATGTTTTTCACAGAAAAACATACGTGGCATGCTCTCGAGTGGGCAAACCATGCAGTTTATTTGTGTCAGCTAAAGATGGAATGACTAAAAATATTATACACTCCATTGCACTAACAGATTAATACTGTTGACTAATATTTTCAGAATTCGCTGTATATATAATTTATAAAAAAAAGGTAACACAAATTAAAAAAATTATTATTTGGAGTATTGTTATCTTCACATTCCGTCATCGTTCACCGCGCTCCAAGCCTCTTCCACTCATATACCACAGACGCACACACTTACAATAAATAAGATATATTTTCATACTCTAGAAATAAGAAATAATTCATATGGCAAAACAACGTTTGCCGGGTCAGCTAGTATATATATATATATATA
>NC_092212.1:75376310-75386450 GCF_043381705.1 Parasteatoda tepidariorum
AATTTTCTTTATATACACTTAAATCTCAACCTTTAACAATGTCCAATAAAATTAACAATGATAGGATATTATAATAATGGATCTTGATTGCTTTCATCTCATTAATAATCTAGTTTCTAAAGCTCATGGTAAATTCGGTTTCATAAAACTAAAAAATCTAAGACTTCATAAATGAACAAACCTTAAAAATTCTTTATTTTACTTTTATTCGTTTTATCTTGGGACATTGCAGTATTATTTGGAGTCCCAACTACAATGATATAAGTATCGACAGAGTTTTTTATTTTATTATAAAACAACTAAGACTTATCCTCGCGGCATTGTGAAATATATTTTATGTTTCATCATCATATGGCTACTTTATTATTTTTTCTATAAAATTCTTACGCTAATAACATTTAAAATCTGATTCAGTTTTCCATAAAATATCACAACATACGAAATAAATAAAAAAACATTATTGATCTCATTGTGTAAATTATCTAAAAAAAATCTTTATAACAACTTTATAACAATTTTTTTAACAACATTTTTAACGAGTTAGCTAAAAAAACATTGATATTTTTAACACATCTCTTACTGTTTTTTTAAGAAACTATGTTCAAATGTTTTAGTATTGCAATGTCATTAGTTGTTACCACTGTTCATGTTCGTTAGTTACTACCACTGAGGAAAATTATAGCTTAATATTGTTCATGGGTTAAATTTAGTAGGAACAACACAACCTGTGACGTAGGCTATATTATACCCAATTGGATGGATACTTAAAAGTGACGTCATCGTAGGTAAATCGTGGCATTTGTCGATTCAGAAGCCAATCAGGTTCGATACAAACACGCGACGTTGCTTATAGGTACTCAATTAAATTTGATTTAAATCACATGGTTAGGTATAATCACTTCACTTCTTCTTGAATTGCAAGCACCCAATTGAAATAAAAAATATGTGTATTACTAAGCAGAAACGCGAAAAATCGCCTAACTATCGTCGACGCAGATGATTTAATTTTGCAATGAGTACTAACCGAAATATAAAAAAAATGATCTATATGTTCTAAAGAAAAATTAATAGAGGAATGTTACTAATTCGCTTAGGAGACATGTTAAACAACTTCATATTATTATGAAAGACAATGATGCTTAATTAATTTTTGCAATAGGCACTACTGGTATTACAGTACAATTAAAATAAAAAATATGTGTATTGCTAAGCAGAAACGCGAAAAATCGCCTAACTATCGTCGACGCCGATGATTTAATTTTGCAATGAGTACTAACCGAAATTTAAAAAAAACTAATCTATATGTTCTTAGTAAAGAAAAATTAATACAGGAATGTTACTAATTCGCTTAGGAGACATGTCAAACCACTTCATATTATTATGGACGACAATGATGCTTAATTAATTTTTGAAATAGGCACTACTGGTATTACAGTAATAGGTGTAGTCCAAAGATACCAAATGTACAAATGTATGAGCAATGTAATGTCTAAAATATAAGAAATATGTTGCATACAAAATTAGTATTCGTTATTTTATACATATTAAAACAACATAAATACTGGAAACTTTTGTAAATAGACTATTAACGGTTCCTTAAAAAGTGATAAGTACCGAAGAAAATCACGTGATTGTGGTAAATTTATACGATCATAAGTTGGCATCGAGGAACAACATCATGCAAAATCATTCTGAATGGGATGAACTACTAAAAACATACTTTTCTTAATTTAATCACTTAAAAAAACCCAAAAGGACGAAATATAAAAATCGGAATTAATTTAGCATTGTTAATTGCATCAACTTGGTAAATTGTATCAAATAAAATCAACTAGGAAACTGCTAAAAAAATAATTTTGATTGAAAACCGTTTCTTTATAAATATTTATCCATATTAATTTTAAAGATTGCGAAATAAATTAGAAAACTAATAAAATAAGCCTGAATGAATTCTGTTTACTGAACATTAATTAAGATAAATTTTAAATTTTATAAAATCAACTAGCGAAAAGAAAGCAAACAGGTAGCAATTAAATTGTTTAATTTTTAATAGCTTGTTATAGTTAGTTTTTAGTTTTTATAAATGGAAACTATAGCATGTCTTTTTTGCTTAATTATTTGTTTTTTCTTATTCACGTAATTGCTTTAAATGCGAAGTAAATATTTTTTTATAAATATAACACGAAAATCTAGCTTGTTACAGATAACTGTATGATATTAGAGATACTTTGATTATTAAGTTAGAATTTTCTATTAAAATAAAAAAAACCTATGCATTGTGCTTCTTGACAGATTTTGTTTTTTATCATGTCAAAAAAAAATTCAAAAAAGAAACGCGGCTTTACTAAAAAAATTAAGTACTATTATTGTTAGTACTTTAAAAACCCCTAACGAACAAGGGTTCCATTTACTCTCTGAAAATATTTCAAGCACTCTAGGGAAATGAAGGAAAATATCTCATAAATCCTATCCATAAACTAGCCCTTCCTTTTATTTCACTGCGCAGGGTGTTTTGTAACGACCACACTTCATACATCCTTTTGGAATCCCTGTCTAAATTGAATTTCTCTTGTTTTAAAGTAACTGAAAAGGTGAGTAATATTTACCTGGTTCTTTAGCTGCGTTGATGACAACTTTGATTTTTTTTAATCTAGAATCTTCTTTCAGATTTTTTAGCTTATTTACAACTAAATCAATCTCCTTTAAAGTTTTTTCTGAAATAATGAAATATTATATACAATAAAGAATGAAACAAAAGAGAAAATTACTAAGAATAATTAATAATTTAAGATTTTAAGTTTTATTAACTGTGAAGCATAAGCTGCAAGTGCTGTGGTCAAATAAAAAAAATAAAAGGTGTCACCCTGAAAGACTTTCGTTCTAATTATCGGATTTTCATGTACTAAGTGACAATTTTAATGGTTCCTGGGACTATCCTAATATAAACTAGTGTTTTAGTGCTAATTATTAATTAAGTTACGAAATTCTTAATCTTTGAAATATAGGGGGTAGCCGCAATCTGGACCAAGCTTTTAAATCAGGAGAGAGGGAGAAAAATTTCGGCTTCTTAATGTTAATTTCATTTATGGCGTTTTTGGTCATATATTTTAAACTAAATGAGCAATTTGAAAAACAATTGCATCCACTGATGAAAATCGTTTTTTCCCCCAAAAAAATTTCAAGCGAAAAATAATTTTTAATAATTATTATTTTTCATTATTTAATTATAAACGAAAAATTTTTGATTTACTAGCCATAAATTGTTTTTTATCAAACTAATCTACATATTGTGAAATTTAAAGTTTCAATCGTTTTCATTTCGCAGAAGCTGAGGAAAATTAAAATTTATTATTTTTAAGAAAATAATTTGGCGACAACGATATAAATATTTAAATGAAGCGATTAATGCCTAAATGTGGTAAACTTGCAGGGTACTTAACTTCTCAAGCCTAGCCGTAAGGTTTCATTCATATAATAATTAAGCTCACCCTTTTTCTCGAAATAATTTATTTATGAACAACAAATTATTTATTAATTTGCATTACTGTTTCTTGTTTGTTTGCTTTGTGAAAATTAAATACGTATTAGTGCAACTCAAAAAACTTTGCTTGCTCTGTTATCTTTGAATTTTTTTTCTTAAATTTGTCACTGTTGCGTCATAATTGTTAATTTGCAGTCAAATTCGCTGCAACAAAACTGCAGCTACAGGTAACGATTTTAGCACTGAATTGCAGTGTGTAGAACTTCGAAGTTAACAAACAATGTGAGATCAGAAATTTTATTAATTTTCATTACAACCAATTTGTAGAGCCGTGGTGCATCATCTATCAAAAGGTACTTCCACTTGGAATCAAGTTAACACGTCTTATATACTAGTGAATTGGTATTCAATATTTATAGTGGTAGTTACACCAGTTGCCTTTGGCGAAGGCAAATTTCTCTCAATACTTCATCCAGGAGATCCCTTGTTTTCAATATCGGGTTAAATTACAAGGCTACGGAGTTGAATATTGGTAATCGTAAACTCAAAACTGAGTCACCTGCTCAACGGCGGTTACCATAGTTACTTTGTTACAATGATTTTTTTTAAATTTTTAACCTTTTTCTTTGGTTTTTATACATTTTAAATGTCTTAAAAAATAAAGGATTTGAAACTGTTATAAGTACCATGTTGTTGAAAGAAAATACCACATCTCATACAATGCTACTCAACGTAGTGACCAATTAAGCAATGCGTAAAGAACGGCGAATGCAATTTTCTAATTTTGCAAGCGCATGGAAGTGGCGATCTCCCAAGTTTAAAAACGTTACTTCTCCGAGTACAGTCCGCAAAAAAAAAACGAATCACCCTGAATAACTTTCGTTCTAATGANTGACAATAAAATATCAACTCGATCGTACTAATACATATACAAATTTTAAGAGGTTTGTGACACAATAATTCCAATTTTTTAAAATTTATTATTATTTCTAGTTCTTCCAGAATGGCTTCACAATATTATATTATTTATATTATGCAAAACATGTTTTTAGAATTTTTTTCTCATTAAAATGAAAATTATCTATATTTATTTGACATGATGGTATAGCTCAATGCCAATCCATGATTGTCACAGTCAAAAATAAATTTCCGGTTTATTTCCCTTTTCGGAAAACCGGGAAAAAACCTATAAACACAGCACTGATTTTAAGAGCCTTGGTACTGAAATTAAGCACCATTAAAAATATATTTGATACCTATTAAAACAGCATATAATGACATGATACCGGTAGTATCTTATTAAATCAAATTTCATTAGCAGATATACAAAATATACACAAACGCGTGAGACTGAATATTGTCCTCTTCACTGTAAATTTTTTTATAATATTACTTAAAAAAATATTGTTTTTAAAGAAATTTTTTTTTAGAATTCTCGAGAAACAAGATCATTTTGACGAAATTTTTTTTAAGATTATCCTACACAAACGCTTAAAAAAATTTATGATGATTTTTTTACAGTTCCCAAAAACAAAAGACAATACCTTTATTCCAGTTAATTTCCTTTTTAGTACACCAGTTTTTTTTAAATTCAATTACCGTTGATTTTAAATTAGTATTTAGTTATTAAAGTGCCTTCAAATGTGTAACTATAAATAAAATAAGCATGTAATTTCAGGTAACTTTAGGAATACTAATTAGGTGACGTAATTGGACTTTAGGAATGCTAATTTGGTAACGTAGTCTACATAGGCTACCGCATTCACGTTGATCATTTAGCTTATCTAACATTACGAAAAAAATTTAGTATTTCTAAAAGTGAAATAAACTCTTTTTTTTATTAAATAGAGTTCTAAGTTAGAAAACACCACTTATGCTTTATTTGAAATATATAAGTGTATAATTCTATAATATATATCATATAATATATAATTCCATAATTTGATGTAACATAATGGCTAATGCTAAGATAATGAGAAAACTTCCATTTTTCTCTCATTAGTTCCATTTTACAAAGGTTAGCAAGCAATCTAAATGAATGTTTGAGTGATTTTCAAGATAGGGGGATTCAATCCTTCCTTTTAACAGCTATGCAAATTTACCGAGAAGGTCAATAATTATAATTATAAAATGGAATTATTGTTTATTAATTGTGTCCTAATTGTGGCAGTATGTGCTTTTCAGTTTCGTAATTGAGCTTTTAGAGCTTAATAGCACTTGTTTTTTAAATTATTTACAGTTCAGTGTTCTTACATTAAATAATATTCCAAATCATGAGCAATTTTTTTGGAATGTCGGTATGAAGTATATGTTTATAAAATATTACCTATATTTTTAAATTTTCTTCTTTCATAAGGGCCGTTGTTTCTAAACCCTGAAACAAAATATAAAAGTTGTGGAGTAATACAAATGAAACAATTTTAATTAGTCATGTAATGAAAACTCGCTCAGCAGATTAACAAAACTCGCAAAACTCGCATGCGAAATATCAGCTTACTGTATACCCGTGGTCAAATTCTACACTTAAGTCTAAAAATTAAGGATAATTCCTACTTCCGGCAAAAAAGGTTTAAAAACAAAACACACACAAAACAAAGCCGATTTCTAAAACATAATATGAAGAATAAAAACGATAATGTATGTATGATGCCATTCATGAAAATCACGATTTTTGTACCATCTGTCGACCACGATTTTGTCTGGCCGGAAATATTGAATATACCTGGCCAGGAGATTATGAAGCTTCAATCTGAGATAGGCCTGAAGACACCAATAAGCCTACAATGGAATCCATCGCATGTCGGGGTACATGGCAACGAGACAGCCGATGCGATCGCTAAGAATGGCTGTGATCTTTCTATGGATTGTTGAAACCGTCTTACTCCAACTGAGATCCACTCCCTGGGAAAACATCGTTTGCTTCCAGTGTGGCACCGTACTCCGTCCCATCAGTGGTATGCTGGCAACCGCCCTGGCCTATCATTAACATGCAGCGGCCCTCGACCTTTCCAATCGGCCATGGTCAGATTTCGTAGTGGCCATATTAAGTGTTTAAGGTTTCAAAATGGGGAGAAGACTTTCCAACCTTGTTCCTGCTCACAACCTGCTAGCTCTGATCACCTTCTTTTTTGCCTTGGCACTTCCTATAAGCAGTTGCTGGTTGATCGGGACTTTCTGCAGATCTATGGGGAACTGACTCGACGGGGCCTTCTGGACCTGGTTTAGGCTTTTCTTCACCAGGGGGATGTATAACAACAACAAAACGATTTTTGTTCCCCCTTCCCTTCACAAAATCTTGATATTACATGGTAGATATGATAGTTAATACATTGCATGGTCTCCCATGCTATGAAATACAGTTCGTAGAACGGCTGGACATGTCTAGTATCAGGGTCGAGATAATCAGGGGAAAGATAACTCTACAAAGCAAGCGACGATCTGCAAATTGCACAAGTCGGTGGTGGTTGACAGGCTGCAACTATTTAGCCAAGCATCTCCCACCCATATTCCATCGCATTCAAGTCAGGTAAAAATGCTTGCCAATTAATATGGGTGATATACTCAAGTTTATGACATATGCTGATGATGTTTGCTCTTTGAGGATGATCGTTGTTATCCNGATGTGCTCGCCAAGAATGACTGTGATCTTCCTATGGACTGTTTAAACCGTCTTACTCCCACTGAGATCCACTCCCTGGGAAAACATCGTTTGCTTCCAGTGTGGCGCCGTACTCCGTCCCATCAGTGGTATGCTGGCAACCGCCCTGGCCTATCATTAACATGCAGCGGCCCTCGACCTTTCCAATCGGCCATGGCCAGATTTCGTAGTGGCCATCTTAAGTGTTTAATGTTTCAAAATGGGGAGAAGACTTTCCAACCTTTGTCCTGCTCACTACCTGCTAGCTCTGATCACCTTTTTTGCCTTGGCACTTCCTATAAGCAGCTGCTGGTTGATCGGGACTTTCTGCAGATATATGGGGAACTGACTCGACGGGGCCTTCTGGACCTGGTTTAGGCTTTCCTTCTCCCAGGGTGTATGTAACAACAACAACACGATTTTTGTTCCCCCCTTCCCTTCACAAAATCTAAATATTACATGGTAGATATGATGGTTAATACATTGCATGGTCTCCCATGCTATGAAATACAGTTCGTAGAACGGCTGGACATGCCTAGTATCGAATTATCGAGCTAATCAGGGGGAAGTTAACTCTACTCAGCAAGCGACGCTCTGCAAATTACACAAGTAGGTGGTGGTTTACAGGCTGCAACTATTTAGCCAAGCATCTCCCACCCATATTCTATCGCATTCAAGTCAGGTAAAACTGCTTGCCAATTAATATGGGTGATATACTAAAGTTTATGACATTTGCTGATGATGTTTGCTCGCTGAGGATGCGCGTTGTTTTCCATAAACATAAATTCTGTGCCCATGTCACCCTAAACAAAACTACACGTTGTTCTAGAACGGTGTCTCCATAAATTTTAGCCTGTCATGATTCCGATTTGAGCAAGCAGATTTGTTCTGGAGTCCAGTATAATTTCATCCTAAACGAACAATCCAGCACCTTCGGCTTCATTAAATGATATTTTCTTAGTGGTGACTAATTAATAAACAACTTAACTTATAAATAACTTAGTGGTAACTATACGTAACCTAATTGGTCAATTGAAAGAATTAACTCAAGCGATATAGTTAACATAAAAATTAAGAAAAGTGCTGACCGTCCGCAAACATCTGCATCGTCGAGACATAATAATTTTAAAATAATATTTTATTAATAGTTAAAATTTATTTCTTTTATTATAAAAAAATTCATTGCAATTAATCCAAGAGCATTATGCATTTTCTTTTAAAATTGAAAAATATGTCAGTCAAAAATATTCAAGTTAAAAGTCTTACAAACTGTTATTTGATATATCATTTAAATGCTATACTCATTAAGATTACTTCGAAGTAAGAATTATTTTTATCATTAGTGGCTTACGATTGTCAGTGTCAATTTTTGTCGAAATTTGAACTGAATGGCAGATTTATGTAGCAAGTACTCAAAAAATATTTTTAAAAACTAATAAAAAAAAAATAATGTAATGACACATACCACCATCTGTACGTCTCCAACCATTCCCGCTTATTCCATAACCTAAAAATACAACCATAAATTTAAAAACATGTAATAGTTTACATGTAACAGTATCATGTAATAGTCATATATATATATATACTAGTGGGCTGTGCTCGCCAACCCCCCAAAATTGCTACGCAATATTATATGGTTTGCTTCACAAACCAAGCTCGCTTCGCTCGCTACTAACTTAGGTACATTGCAAATGCACAAAATTCTAAGAATTCAAAACAGTCATTCAAATCCATATAAAAACTTTTTTTTTTTAAAAAATTACATCTTTTTAGTAAATACTAAGTCGTTAAAATAAATTTGAATTCAAATAAATGACATGCAATTCGTTAAACCTATTAGAAATGTGCTATAGTATAATTCCTGATATAAATCAAAAATCGTCAAATAAATTCGTAATATATAAATTCGTAAAAAAAGGGCTTTCGACAAAATACTGAAATAGAGATCTATCGACAAAGACTACTCACTTCTGCCTAGCTTAATAGTATGAGATTGCCGCAGCTGATGCTTTCTGGTTATTTCAGTTTCAGTTTTCAAAAGCGCTATATGTTTAGCGACCTCAGCTAGATTTGGCATGTGACATTTTTAGCTGCAACCATTGGTCGATTCGCCGTGTAAGAGAAATAGTAACGTAAACAAAACAAAGAAGCGTTGCCACCGGCGGAAAAGAAATACAGCCAAAATTTGGGTGCCACGTAAGAGAATCTATATATATATTTCTCTTACACGGCACCAAAAAAAAGCCTCATTACAACTCCCCGAATGGCAACGTTAGAAAATCGACCAATGATTGCTACTAAAAATGTCACATGGCAAATCTAGAAGAGGTGGCTCAACATATAGCGCTTTTAAAAACGGAAACAATAACCAGAGTGAGCATTATCAGGTTGTTCAATTCAGATTCATGCCCTAAAAACATGATAATATTTAATTTAAACTGGCTCAACATATAGCGCTTTTAAAAACGGAAACAATAATTTGAGTAAGCATTATCAGGTTGTTCAATTCAGATTCATGACCTAAAAACATGATAATATTTAATTTAAACTCAATTAGGAATTTATTAATTTACTTTATTTTCTTCATATATACAGAGAACAGTCGGTAAAGAATTCTGTTAGGTTAAAAAACATTTCGCTCAAAACTTAAAATATATAAATGCTGTTGCCAGCCATAGAATTTTTTGAAAGTTAACTTAGCAACATAAATCAAAATGACATAGAAGCGCAACTAGATCAAAATTATGATATCTGAGCGCTTGACGTAACAAATCCTTCAATTCTATAACTGTTTTATCGCCAAATGCCCAGATTAACGATTGTGTTTTTAAAGAAATTCTATATAAAGTTTTATACAAAAAAAACTTCTATCCAGCTACTTCTACAACTGCTTCTTGAAGAACTTGGCTCATTGATTAAAAATATTGTTTCAATTTTACAGTACTAACTTTACTTCTACTTTCATTATTGCTATGACCCTCTTTCATTACATTTTACAACTTCATGCTAAATTTGAGGA
>NC_092212.1:75386620-75413284 GCF_043381705.1 Parasteatoda tepidariorum
TATATATAAATCAGTTTCTTTGTAAATTATGTACTCGTTCACAACAGAGAATTATTTGGAAAGAATCAAATTAACGTAAAGAAAATGTTCCTATTATGCATTTAATATATAAAATAAAATGATGTTGAAAACAGTAAAAAACAGTTAACTTACATGCCAATTAAATAATAATTTGCTTCAGACTATCTGTATGGCTGACTTATTTATATTTATCAGTTGTCGATCACAAATACAAGGGTCCCATATGCGCCTAAAACTGTAAAAAGTAGGGACTAATTTAAAAAAAAACTATCAAAAGTGAAAAAAAAATTATAACATTTCTTAGCATACTTCTTCTATTTTCATATTGAAATTGAAGGCAAGGAATACTATCTCTTCAAATAAATATAAGATACATTGTAAATCATGGTGGTGAATATGAATTAATAATAAAATAGATTTAAGGAATAAAAATGAATTAGGTTTCTACCGATTTTTACATGTTTAGGCGCGCGTGGCAACCCTGCGAATGTCAGTTCAAATTTATTATCAGTCCTTACATGAATTGTATGACTGTTTTTCGTAGCATGTATGTAAACACAATACAAAAAAAGAAGAAAAAGAAAGACACCTACCCCCACGATTACCTCCAAAGCTATTAAATCCTTCATCATAACCTACATATATAAAAAATTTAAAATGAGTTCTTCTTAGCAATATAGTAGTTATGGTATTTAAAACTAAGGAATTAATTAAAATGAATAAAAAATAACAAAAATTATGAAATTTCACGTACCACTTTTTCTTCATACAATCATATGTTGTAAAATGAAATACATATTTCATACACAACATACTCTTTAACCTTTAACGCAGGTTTGACACATGTGTCCCTTTTATATTATTTTTTCTGACGTTCTAATTACAACCAAGAACATACATTGGTATTTTTTAACTATAAACAAAAAGTAGTCTAGTAGTCATGATAGTCATAGTCGTAAATTATGTAGCTGGGTGTCTGAGGTCTCTCACTCATCCATTCATAAATGACAATTCAGAAAAGTCAGATACTTAAAATTCGATTTCTTTGGAACTATTCGGCCACTTTCGCTCAAATTTTGTATTTTGCCACGTAAAGTTATATTCTTTAAAATAATGCAAAATATTGCATGCTTTATAATTCAAAACTTTTTAGACCATTCTTATATAAAAATAATAAATATTTATTAAATTTTATTTCTTTGCATGAAATTATTTTTGGGTTAACGAATTGTGTGTAAAAACTTTTCAATTCACTTTAAAAGTTCACGAGATATGGTGAAATACGCAAACAGGTAAAACTAATATCAAAAGCTGTAAGCTTTGAAGACAGAAAGACAGCTTTGAAGAATGTAATCTATTTCGACCATATTTCCCAGATTGCAGGTACCTCCTATATTTTGGGAGTTAGAAATAAAAATCCATTAAAAGAAGGTATGTTTATTAAGAGAGAGTAAAAATTTTGTGCCTGATTTCGAAACTTAAAATAACGTCTTTACTTATTAATTAGTATATTTGAGGTCATCTTTCTTGAGCCATTAAGACTGAGTTCTAGAACGTAAAAATCCGATCATTAGATCGGAATTTATTCATTGTGATCCGTTTGCTTTTTGCGCCCTAAACAGGTATACAAAAAATATGAAACAAAAAAAATTATGAAACGATACAAACCATCATCTGCACTTCCAAAACTTTGATCTTCTACACCATATCCTACATATATGTATTATAAAAAGCATTAAATTAGTTTTTTTCTACGTCTAAATTATCTTTCTTAATTCACTATTTATAATGAAACCTCGTCACATAATTATTAATTCTCATCCTGTTTTAAAAATAAATTAAAGAATGCAAGTCTAAAAATTTTAAGTTTTTTCTTTAAACAAACATGAGTACCAGAGTAATTCCTCGATATATTTTTTTATCTATTATAACAAACAATGTTTCCCTTTTTGCATATGATGCAAAAAATAATTGGGAAAAACTTCTGAAACATTCCCCTAAAATTACATAAATAGTTGCACATAGTGATGTAAGTGTGATTTTATGCCCTCCAAATATTTTAATATGTTTCATTAAGGAGCTCCTTCTTTAATGCATGCCAGAACACTTGCTAATCAACGCCATGCCAAACGGCATGCCAAAAGATCTTTGTTTAACATTAAATAGTAGAGCACAATTGTCTTAGTAAAGTTCTCTGCTATGTAATTCCAATATTCTAATATGTCTAAATAAAGAGCATCTTCTTTTTACCCTGCTGGAATAATAGTAACAAATAGTTTAACCTACACATACCACCACCTGTTCCTCTTATATCTTAAAAGGAAATATTATTTCGCATTACGCAAATAACCAGCATACGTTCTTTAGTAAAACTGTTTTTGTATATCCTAACAAATATTGCATCTGATATTAAAACTAAAACCTGTTTAGAATCAATAAAACAATTGATCATTTAAATAATAATTTATTTTAAATGTCTCTAAAGTATGAATTATTTATTTATTATCAGTTGTTGATAACATATGACAGAACGAAATATTTTTCGTATTATCAGTTCATGTCAGAGACATTGTTGTAAAGTTGACATTAATTGTCCATCTACAAATAATGATTCTTTATCAATCAAATTAAGTTAATTTTTAAAAAAAAGTTTTGATTTTAGCGAAATATCTTTACAAAATGATCTATATTCCTGTATAATTTCATTCTTTGCCTTGTTTCCCCTAGTTGCAATCTAATCTCGAATCATTAACAATGACGTAGTAATTATCAAACTTCTCAGGAGTTATCTAATACAAAAGAAAAAAAATCACAGATATCGCAACCACGTACGACAAGCGTTTCATATAACTTAAGCATCATGAAAACTAAATAAAGATTTAAATTATTATAATTATTCATATAAATAGCTTCCATTTCTCATTTTTGACTAACTTTCTAATTTGAAAGATTGCATTCTTATTTCATCTTCGTTGTACCTATCCGATTCAAAAACGCAATTCATTTTTACTCAGCTCTTCATTGCCAGTGCAAGAAAAGTAATTTTATAGTCGTTGTAACTACGCACGGATAATTTTTTTTTATTTATGTAATTTGAATGCTGCACTTTTTTGAGATTATTTGACGGCTTTTATTATAAGATAATGATATGCTGCATTTTCAATGTTTCAACGCTGCAAAATTTCCATTTTTGTACGAATTTAGCAAACTATATTTACACAAAACACAGTCCTTAAAAATGTAAATTATTTTTAATGAATAGTAAAATATGCAAAGTAAACTTGATTTTAAAATTGTTTGAAATCTCAACTACGTTATTTCATTCATATACTTTGAGCCACTTTTTCTTCTTAGTTCAGCTCTACTTCTTAATAAGGCTCATAGAGTTAAGAGAATTGTTTTAATATCTTCAAGGAACACTAAAATAAACTATGAACGACCATTGCGGACAAAATAATCGCAAGAGAGATTTGAATGAATTTTTTGGATATATAGCACACTGTTACTTCCCTATTGCCTGTATTTATTTATATATGACCACACACCTGACTATATCGACACTGTGCAAGTTTTTCTTCTCATTAAGGAAATTTCCCTCTTGTTCACAGTTGCTCTCCAACTACTCGTAATTGCTTAAGCCATTGTTATTTGTCTCTATTCAGATTGCTTTGAGATATGAGAACGAAATCGGCTTAGAAATAACTAATTTGCTCTACCCCTTGAGGAAAGATAAATTTTAGTGAAAAATATTTATTGTATTTCACAGCAGTCAAACTAATAAACATCAATAAACAGCACTTGCCGTTGAAACTTTATTCACTGTACATGGGTAAAATAAACTATAATATTTGGACAAAATTTCTGACTGGCTGTCGAACTTAAGATCAGATATTTTTTGAACAGACTGATGTGTCTTTCAAAAGACAAAGGCAGAAATAACTTTGAGAACATGCTGTTCTATTCGTAATAGATACGTTCCTTTGTAAGAAAGAAGTGTCCCAACAAGCATTTTTTTTACATCCTAAAATTTTGCTTACTCTTTATAGGCAAAAGAAATTTCTATAGTTGTTGCGATACGGCTAAATTATGGAGGAATCCCATCAATTAACTAAACTATAACTGACTTGCACTTGTTCTTAAATTTTAATAGAACATGATTGAAACGATATTATTATATATCAATGGAAACTAAATGTGTCAAAGAATTTAAATTGTTATAATTTTCTACAAGGAATTTGACTACTTGCCCTTCCCCTGACTTTTCTGAAACTACAAGCAACAAACACCGTCAATATTCTTTCTGCAGACACAAGACAAACATGATCGTCAGGCCTAAAACTGATTTGTGGAAAATGCTAAAAAATTTCGTTAGTAACCTTCACTTCAAATCATGTACTAATATGTTTTTTTTATGTCATTATTTCTGAAAAAAATGTTTTTTTTAATCATTACCATTGCGAACAAGATATAACCAACAATACGACTATTGCGGTCAAGATCTAGCTAACTATGAATATTAGTCGTTGCTAAATAAAATTAAATAATTCAAATATTTACCATATCCAAACTTTTTTTTCTCACGGCGTCTACTTTTCTTGTAAGCTAAAAAAAATAATTGCATCTTTTTAATTATTATTTAACTGATATAGCTGAATTTTTTACCTTTTTACAAAAAATTAAATAGTCCTTTTATTATTCTGTTTAAGCATAAATAATTAACTTTTTTATGAAAGAAAAAATAAGAAAATTTTTATAATCTATTCTTGTAAAATATCGAACAATAAATAAAGGAAACTTGATTATAATTTTAAAGTTATACTACATAATATATATATATATATATATATGCAAGTGAATGTCTGTTTGTTTGTCTGTCTTTTATAGACTCGACCAAGAGCGATGAAATATTATATACTGTAAGTTCAGAGCACTGGGAATGTCACTGTCGACATTAGAGCATTCTGCTGCAAACAGTTCGAGCAGAAAAAACGACAAATGAAATGTTTCTGATTTTTAAGCATTAGTTATTGTTTTAATTTCTACTGTTTCCTTTTGAATACTTTAAAAGTGCGCTAATTTTTACGACAATGAAGGTATTTTAATTAATCACAATTAAAAGAACTTTTTTCGATAAGTACAAAAATCAGTTCAAGAAATGGTAACTATTGTAGAATGTATTATACTTTTAACATAAAAGAAAACAAAACGAAAAGTAGTTTTTAGTCATTAAAAAATAATGAGAAATATAAATTTATTAAATTACGAATAGCTTTCATGATTTCATTTTGACCAGTAATTCAAAAATTTGAAAAGTGGGACACCCGGAGTCTGATTGGTAGTGCTTCGCGCTGTCGTGCTGCAGGTCCTTTTTTCGATAATAGGGTCGGGTAAAGTTGCCCCAGCCTTTCATCCCTTGAGTGGGTCGATAAAATGAGTATCAAGGACGTTTGGGAACAAAACATTAGGGGTTCCCCTTTGGGCTGACCACCCAACTGAAACATCTGCTCTTGCACCCCAGAGCCCAAAGATCAAGAAGATCGGCACAGTAAGCCTTGGCTCTCCACATGGACTGTCACACCACTGAGTTTAGTTTATATGAAAAGTGGTGATTACGGTAAACCCTGTATGTAAACGTGACCCAGGTGCACCGTTAAAACAAAGAATAGAAAAAGAAAAAGAGCAAAAAGATCATAATTACCAATTACAGTTCAACACTAAGCATTTTAGGGCAAAGATAATAGTAGATTATCTTTGCCCTAGATTAAAGATAATAATAAATATAAAGAATTTAAAGTTGCTAGTCAATAAATAATTCCTTAGTTAAAAACTGTTGCTTTAAAACAATCGTACAATTATTTGAAAGTAATTGCAGTTTGGTCAATCACGAGATGCGCTCTCAGCAAGTTTGTTTTTGTGAGATCGGATGCTTCTCTCGTAATTGCCAGGCAATATTTGAAGATGTTTAAAAACCTTAAATTATTTTACTTACCCGTATTACCCATTATTTTTGCAGGACGTCTAACACCATACATGCTAGAGGCCACGTAGTTTCCATCAACAGCTCTGTTACTCCTCTTCGCTAATCTATTACTAATTTTTCCTCGATGATTCATTTCCTCAATTACAGGTAAAGAACCGTAGTCATACTCTGAATTATGAGATTCTCCGTAATTATTTTTGACACCATGATCCATATCAGCATTTACGGCTGAAGCACCGTTATTTTCTTGTTTAGTTATAAAAGATGGTATTATCTTACTACCAAAACTACCGGTTCGGTCACCAAATAACTTTCCTTCTGCTTTTTTCGAATCTACAGATATTTTAAGGTCGTCCATAATCATGGCATCTCTATTTACATTAGAATATTTACTATACTCTGACGTCATCAAATAAGGTGAGCTGTTTGTAATCATTGAATCTCTTATTTCTTGGGGTTGAAAAAAATACTGTTGCATCTTGCTACGATTATTGCTGGGCTCGCTTGTTGGATACTTCAAATTATGATTGCTGATATCCCCATGATTTGCATAATCATTTATTTTCACATTAGGCCTGTGTTTTATTCTATTATTTGCTGTATTATTATAAGATGTTTTGTGACTGTCACTTTCAATAGCCATAAGTGAGAAGGATTTGCCACTTACAATTTCAGAGCCTTGTTTACTATTGCTATTACTTTGTTCGAATGTGTTGTTTTCTTTAAAATTGCTTGAGGATACGTTTTGATGAAAGAAGCTCCCTTGGCTGTTATCTAGTTCATTAGACGCATTATCATAAGAGATGAGGTTTTTGCCATTTTCAGTTTTTGAACTCATTCCAGTAGAGAAAATTTCTCCACGAAACTTACTTTCTTCTACCGAAGAGTTTGATGATACTTTTAAAATATCACCAGTATTATTACGATGAATTCCATTTGTGATATTAGCAGCATTATTTTCAACGAGAGAAGTGTTTGTATGCTCAGCTCCTGTAACAATATTTAAAAAAAAGTTGGTTAAATGTTACAAAAATTTAAGGTGATTTTGAGGTTTATTGGAGGTTAATTTGCGGTGTTAAGGTTGATTTGAGGTTTATTCAAAGATGACTCTACAAACAACTCTAAGAAACCAACCTCCCAAAGCTTATAACCAAGGTGTATGAAGTTGTTTTATTCACACTTCAGTTTGTTTTGAGGTTGACAGAAAATTTACCTATAAAGTTGTCAGCTTATAGAGGTTGATTTTGAGGTGTACCGGTTATTTTTTCTACACTTCAATCAAATAAGTATAAAGGTGTGAATAATGTCACCCTATTTCAACTAAAAGCACGGCTGAGCTACATATAATGTGGATTTTATGAAGAGTAAATGAGGTTGATTTATAAAGTTATTTTTAGATCCAAACATAATTCTACAACATGCGTATTTTTTGCAACTTTCAACCTCAAAGCAACTTCTAAAGAAATTTTTTTTGTAAGGGAAGTCTATGGTTTATTTAAAGCACATTAAATATAACTGAGTTGTTTTTTTTCTCAGCACCCAAATTTACTTTTTTTAGAAACATTTCTTTTTCGCGCACTTTTCTTACTTTTTATAGAAAAAATTGTTTTAAACTTGTAAATAACTTCTAGCAAATGATGAATTTCACGTTGTAATCACATCTAACGCGCATTGTTTTCATTGACACATTTTTGGTAAATGGTGTGTAAATGTAGCATTTTAATAAACATTTTTAGTTAACACTGAGAAGCATAGTTTCAATAATTTTATTTTTCTGTTATTTTTAAGAGTTTTGAGATCTGTAAAATATTAGTAATTTAATTAAAGTAAACACTTTCTGTTGAGAAATCTTCAAACTATGCTAGTATTTTTAGCTTGATGTTGCTATCAATAATTTCCCTTTTCAATAACGCATAATTATTCAAATTAAAATTAATCATATGTTTTTATGATGTATTAAAGTTTCAAGTTCTGCAAATAAAACAAAAGTCATAAAAAAAGTAGTGTTCAGCTAAATGATCTGAGCAATTGATTTGGACAATGCACCATTTTAATTCTTTAGAAAAATATTATTTTTCACACAGATTGCATTTTTTGTGTCTTAATAAATGTAATTTAAGTATAACTCAATGAAAATAGTACTGCATTTTATAAAGAAACAAAATGGGTAAAAAAACAAAAGCAAAGTGAACAGAATGTCAGAGTGCCTGGTGAATTTGAACCAAGTTTGGTGAAGCCAGAAAAAATATTTCATTTACGCACACAAAACAGTTTTTTCCCAAATTTATTTTATCAGTGTTTACTGAGTTACTGTGTGCTTTTGTTTAACATAGAACATAGTTTAAAAGAGTAAATGATATGTATGAATATAATTTTTAAAAATATTTTGTATGGTTCAAAATACTAATTTTTATTACAAGATTGCATACGTTACGGTTGAATAGTCAGTAATTATTAATAATAACCGATCAATATTAGTAATAACGGAGCAATAATAATAATAACCGATCAAAAAATATTTTGTATGGTTCAAAATAATTTTCGTTACAAGATTGTATTTGTTACGGTCAATGTGAATAGTAGGTAATTATTAATAATAACCAATCAATAATAATAATAACCGATCAATAATAATAATAACCAAATAAATCAATGAAGTTTGATCAATGTCATTCTTTCTCGCTGTTATTGGGAATACTTCCGGTATCGTATGTCAGTATTTTTTGTAACAACCACAACCTTGTTTGTAGCAAGTTTAACCATATTATTGAGCGTAGTTAAACCGAACCGGACACATGGTTTAAATTAACACCTTATCAAGTTTACTGCAAATTTACATGATAATAAGGTTCAAGTTAGCTTAAATATATTTCAACACTGAACCTAATTTTCGGAGAATGCTATAAAATGTCTGAAGACTAAAATTAATAAACTTACTGTCTTCTTGAAATTTCGAATCTTCCTCGTTGTCATCTGAAACAAACGTTTATCTAATTTTACTTAATCTAAATGCAATCAGAAATTATCAAAAAAGTAGCACTGACTTTTTTTATATATTCGAATAAAACAAAAAATAAAATTGTAAAAATGATCTTACATGAAAGCAGGTTGCGACTTCTAAATCCTGTTGGAGAAATAGAAAGGAAAATTGTTAAATACCAAAATACACACTTAGTACCTTAGTATACAAAAATGCACTACTTTTAAGCTCAAGTACCAAAAAATATTTTTTTATTTAATATAAACTCTAAACTTCGCAATTAATATAGCATCAGTTATAAAAAAAAGCAGGTACATTTTGAATTAAATAATATTTTCAAAATTATTACTTTATGACAAATGAATTTCAAATTTGCATTTAAAAACTTGCTCAACTATCAATTTTTCATTTCAAAAAAAAAAAATTCAACTATTTCATCCTATGTGTTTTATTTTTCACATACAGAGTGCTACATAATCACTGTTTTTGTTACGTAATTTTATAATCTTCATCAAATATAAATTAAGAAATATGGCTCATTCCATTTAAAATGAACCAAAATAAAAAATAAACATCTCGTGACAGTCACGCCACAAATTTTTATGGTATTTTTTATTTTTATGGTATGTCACTTAAATAATTCTTCCAAATCCTTTTGAAGAAAACTATGATTAAGGAGTTATTCTGAAATATGGCTTTATGTAAGAAAATGGGAAAACTACAGGTGGTGTCTATGTTGTTTTTCTTTTTTTTATTTGAGAACCAATTCTCTTTGTTTCGAAGTCATTAGGAAGAAAAAAGTGAGAACTATGATTCAAATACTAAAATACCGGAAATATATAATTTACATATGCAATTTATACTTTTATATATTTTCTATTTTTTTTAATAATGTTAAATATCATACTTTTAAACATAAAAATTTCAAAAGTTTTTTTTTCTGTTATTAAATAATTAAAAGTTGTGTTCCCAAAATATTTCAATTTGTTTGTTAGCACAAAGATCAAGTTTCTTAATTTAATTTTTTTTAATAATGTTAAATATCATATTTTCAAACTTAAAGATTCAAGAGTGTTTTTTACCATTAAAGGAATAAAAGGTGATTTTTAGAATATTCCAAGATCTTTTTTAGACATGAAATATTA
Source organism: Parasteatoda tepidariorum (assembly GCF_043381705.1). Taxonomy (NCBI): domain Eukaryota; kingdom Metazoa; phylum Arthropoda; class Arachnida; order Araneae; family Theridiidae; genus Parasteatoda; species Parasteatoda tepidariorum. Next base: position 75,396,747 of record NC_092212.1, read on the forward strand.
TTTTTTCTTAATGTTACGAGACATGTTTTTTTTCATATAAAAAAAAACAATATTTATTTCTGTTTTGACCATAAAAAATAACGTAGTCTTTAGTCAAAATACTTCATAAATTTTATAGAGCAAAAACAAAATTTTTGGCTTTACTACTTTCCTCATAATGTTAAATGCCGTACTTTTCATCATAAAAAAAAGAAAGAAAAAAGCGCGTTTTGCTTTTGATCATTAAAAATATAAAAAAAATTGTTTCACCCAAAACATTTGATGGTGCGTTATTCCATCGAGGATGGTCTACTCTAGAGATCATTTCTAAAAAGAGATTATTAATTATTCAAATAATTATTTAAAAAAAATACAGTAAGGTTTAATTTAAGACTTTTTAAGGTAAGTTTTATAATTTCAAAATATGAAATAGATGTTTTATTTTAAAAGTTGCTTCGATTCATTGCTTAAAATTTTTCTTTATAAATCCTCTATTGCAAGCAAGCTATTTTATTCTTAGATAAAGAATGTTGAATGCTAACTTAAAAATGAAAAAAAAAAAAACTTCTTCTTCTTCTCTATATGAGGTGTGTTAAAACTAGCTTTCAATTTTGAATCTCTGAATAGGCATAGAATACTCAGTCAGAAAAATAAGAAAGATTGATATTTTAAGTATTTTTATTCCTTACCATAACTTCCTTCTCCACCAAAGCCCTCTTCTAAGTCATAGTCTCCTCCACCAAAGCTCTTTCCTCCTCCACCAAAGCTCTTTCCTCCTCCAACAAAGCTCTTTCCTCCTCCATCAAAGCTCTTTCCTCCTCCACCAAAGCTTTCTTCGCGCCCATCAGAACCTAAAAATTTATAACAAGAGATATTGTAAATATTTATTTATAGTAATAAGAGTTTTTTTTTATATACATATTTTGATGTTGTCAACACAATGCTTGTAGCGCCATTTAAATACTGGGCCGTCTCCTACTGAAGCGCCCTCTCGGTAGTCTGTAACCAATGCGAAATCTCTAGGGCTCAGCGTCTAGCACGTTGACTGTGGAGATTCTTGCAACCACCAAAGAGGGGACACTACCTTTTGGAGATAGGCCAGTATTGGCGATCGAAATGGGCTATATGTGGCGTAGAGCAGAAATTTTTTACCAATGGCAACACTTTGCATGCTTTCACCATTAGCATGGGGAGAGTCATAGGATAAAAGGCCGGGATAGCCTGGTCGGTAGTGCGCTGGGCCCATATCCAAGAGGTCGTGGGTTCGATCCTCGCCGGCCGAAGACTCCCCGTGTAGTAAATGGTGACTGATGCACGTTAAATCTGTCGAGTCTCAAAGTCCTCCATGTTCCACAACAAATCAATACCTCTGGGGGTACTGATCCAGGAGTTTCCTTGTCTTCTGGATTGGTTCAAAATTACAAGGCTACGGAGTTGAACGTAAGTAGTCGTAAACCCATGAAATTGGGTCGGCTGTTCAACGACGGTTATAAAGTAAAATAAAGTCATAGGATAAAGAAGTACGTCAGTTTCTCTCTTGATTTTCAAATAGATTAAAAAATTTCTAGTTAGGAAACTATATGGAACTGAAAACTACATAGAACATAGTTCTAAGCTAAAGCGTTTTGAAAATTTTAAAAAAAAAATTTAGACAATTAAATACGAAAAATATTAAAAAGGGGGAAAATATCGAAGACCATTCCTATACAACTGAAAAGAGGAGGAGAGGGAAAGGGGTAGAGCCAAAAGAATGGAAATGGTCTTCTCCCCAGATGGCGTATTTAAGCGTTGCGATCGCAAATTCCCCGTAGTGAGTTGACTGCTGAAGTTTGTTTGTTTTTTTAATTTTTCGCTCTCCCCCGTGTGTTTATAGATTTCGTATCAGTTTTTTCTATTTCATCAAATGAAACTGTCGTCTTCTAAAGATAATGTGTAAGCCTATAACTTGATTTTAATAACGCGAGATTTTAATAACGAAAGTAGATATCAAAATATGTAGGTTATTTTGATATCTACTTTCACGAAGCGCACATGGTGGATCCGAACCCACGGTACATGGAGCGACATATATTTCACCATGTCACGAATTCCTAGTTATAACAAAAACTTCGTGGCAACTTTTAGAGAAAGAAAATAAAATGATGTCATGCCACGAAGATTGAATCGTTCCTAAAGAATATTTCTACAGCAGAACCTGACCAGAGATCATCCCTGGGTTAGAGTCGAAAAAACTACATCATCTGATCTCCTCTTACTCTTGTCAACCCTTCGTAAAACGCGTATATTATTTGTTTTTATCTATTCTTCGAAGAATGGAACTTAAAGCAGTTATGGACATCACTAAATTCGGTTCTTTTCAAAAATGGTAAAAAAAATACAAAATGAATAATTTAAAACTGTACACAACTTATCAAATCCAAATAAAACTTAACTTGAATAATTGTATTGAAAAACAATATTATTATGAAATGTGTCTATCCGTTAGAAAATGAATCAGCTGTATTTTAATATTTTAGAACTTTGCAGATACATGAAACTAAAAAAAATGTCCATGAAGCTGAAAAATAATATTACGACGTTTACTTTCTTCACCAAATCTACCTTCTTCACTGAAGGACGATCCTCCCACTCTACCAAAACCTCGTCCTCTTCCAAAATACCTTTCTCCAACAAAACCTCGTTCTCTTCCATCGAATCCACCTCCATCAAAACCTTCTGCTCTATCAAATCCTTCACCTCCTCCGTCATAACTACCTGAAAAAGTTTGGTAAAAAAACACCATACACGGTTAAATAACCATTAAATTCGAAAGTTGCATTTTCAAAGTATATTAGGAGTTCAGAATTCAATATTTGGATACTAAGTTACATTTAAGAAAATTTACGGAGATTCAATTTTTCGAAATCATTTCGGATACTAGCACAGTATTATGAAATTGGAGAACTATACTTGAATCGAGGTAAAGAAAAGAAAATTGAATTAGAACTAAAAGAAACATGAATGTAACCATTACTTTGTTTTTCTCAACCCACGCAAAAAGATTAAAGGTATAATGTTATAAAATTCGTTATCCTGGAGGACGATCCATTTTGGGATCATTCTGGTATTCCCTGTTGTTCTATTAATCTCTTTTACTGTTGTTTTTTTAAATAGCACTTGACAATGCTAGTTCTGTTAGAGAACTTGACATATAATGAATTAGAAAAATTATTTAAGCCTGTTTTAAGACCCTGCAAATCAAAGTCAGAAGTTTGAAACTGACTAAAGAAGATTCTATGGATACACTGAAGAGAATACTTTCGATTCCGAACAGAAATTACCTCCTCGCAATAATTATCGGAAGTGTGCTAAAAAAGGAACTAGCTAACTGACAAGAACCTAGAACAACACATCATGCTCGTTTGATGTTGTTCCTTTTGAATTCAGCAACGATGTTTGATTTCAGTGCTCATGCAGGATATGAAAAGGAGGTCCATAAAGTAGAAGCATTGTGCAAATTTAATGCTCTGTTTTAAATTTAAAAAGCTGGCCCACTTTATTCGTTGGGGCTGATGCTCTATATAATGATTTCAATCTATGGCATGACTGGCACAAATATAGCAGGTTACTGGCACAAATATACCACTAGCTTTAAATACAGCTATTAAAGGCACGGAAAGGAAATTCACTTAATCAAATAAAGCTGCATGTTCTCGTTATTTTCAAACATACTTTCCTCTTTCAAAAGGCAGCTTTTTGCTCGAACATTACTGAAAATTCTTCCACTTAAAGATTTTGAAAAAAGGGGCTGTTCAATTAAATTTTTTAATTTATAATTTTGCACGCGTTCATACAAAGGTGTACTTTCTCAGGTTTTCCACCGAAATGTTGATTTCGGTGGAAAACTCGCTTAGAGATTATGAGGTGTTCCTGAGTATTTCAATGTCCAAATTTTGGAAGTAATGTTTAGTTATTCCGAATGAATTTTAGTCAGGAAAATCAAAATACGATATTTGACTGAATGTAAAAATGAGGAAAATAAATTAAATTACATTTTTATTGTTTCAAATGCATATTTGACTAAAAAATAAAATTTTTTAATTAAAAAAAACAAAAGTTTTATGCACCAGTGTCATTAGGTCCCTCAGAAATTATTTGGTTTTCAAGTAAATCGTGCTCATCAACTAATTGACCTGCAACATATAGATAAAATAGTATAGCAATGAAAAAATTTATTATTTAAACGATTCTTAATAACAATAAAGATTGTTAGAAACTGAAAAAGACATTTATTTAATTAATTTCAAAAATTAGGATATGAACAGAAAAAGGAAGATCAAAAATTAGTGTATACGTGCATATGGGTCCAATAAAACACATGTGACTTGACTTAACTGATCAAATAAAATTTTTATATTTAAAAAGCCAAAATACAACCAGTTCCATAATTGCTTCTCTTTAAACTGTATCTTACTTATCCTCCTCGTGCTTTCAGGCTTTATAACACTTAAAGAATATCTTTGTAACAGGTATTATTTCTCCACAAACCGAAGTTTCACTGTATTTTAGCTCGTCTAAATTCATTCATAAAAAGTAAACTTAGGTTCTCTTTTTTACATGGAGCACCGATAGGACCATCAGATATCATAGATTTATTTTTAATTTTTTTAAATGTAGTGCAGTCTAAACACATGACATGCGCCAACTCCATTTACATATTAAGACTTTTTCATTTGTGGTTTCCAATTCGAATGTTTTCAAGATACTTAAATATTATGTCTTTTAAAGCTTGATAATCTTAAAAAAGAATGTTTTCAACCAGCAATATCATGTTTTTTTTAAGTTGGTATAATTATCCTTTATTTCTTCTTTCAACTTTACTATTTTTTTCTAAGTACTACTCATACTCTAGATAATCAGTAATGTAAATAAAAGCCAAACAAAGCATCTCTCTTTTTCCGATTTTTATCAGAAAGAAATCAGTGAATTTGAACTCATGACTTGCTTTGTCTTCGATTTTATACTTTTATAGCATTTGCTTATTTTTGAAGTCATCCTGTTAATCGAGAAAATTACTTTCAACTGAGTCAATAACCTTATGAAAATTGCAGGATTTAAAAACTTGATGTTAGCAAAAACTTGATTTTAGTAAAAGCTTGATTTTAGAGGGCTTGAAAGTGTTAAACAGAGAAAGCATTGTTGAATGCAAAAAATTATTAAATACATAGAATATTTTTGTTACTGAATATGAAGAAGTTCTCAATACACAGAAGAGCTTATTGAAACAAAGAAACGTTCAAATTAAAGAAGAAATCTTTGTTGAATACAAATAATTGCTAAATACGAAGAATACCTTATGAACAAATAGGGATTAAATACAAAGAACATGTTTTAAATGCGCATAAATGTTTAATATAAAGAAGAACTACTTGCTGCATGCACATAAATGTTAAGCACAATACGGAGAACAACTAGTTAATGCATAAAAAAGTAATATTAAAATTTTTTTGTTTTGTATGATCTTCAAATCCTGTGTTTTCTACTCTTAGGATTCCATAAAATTTATCCAATTAATTTAAAAATTATCCCCCCCCCAAAAAAAAATTTCTCAGTGCAAAAAGAAAATTGATGCCTTTTTGATATTCTAATTTTGTTAAATGACCTTTTAGGAAATTTTCACTGTTTCTTAGCTCTCTCTATTTTTCGGTATTTTTCATAGCTCCAAAATTCCAATTAGAACGTTTGATTGATATTTCACAATTAGCTTTCATAATATTTGTCACTATCACTTGATTTTGACAGAGCAGTCAATACTTTTAACAGTTCGTGGTGATTAAAACAGAAATTGATTGCTGACAAAGATTTCTCGGTAAGGTAAGCTTTTCTTGAAATTGCTAAGAACATTTTTCTATTTATCTAGTCAATAGAAATGTTTCCTACATTGTAAAATAAGTTATTTCCTTTAATTTTCTTTCCCTGATTTCATTACTTTTTTTTACTTTTTTTTATTTCTTTCACAGGACCTGGAGAACAAATGTTTCTTTTGTCTTCTCTAATAAATTTTTGCACATTTTCATCTATTATGGTACAGCTGGGTTCAATCTTGCGGGAATTTTCAGATTCGGTTTATTATCTTCAAAATTACTTTATTTATTACCTTAATTTGTTACATTATTGATTATTTTAATCTATTACATTACATTTGTGTTATTTGCGTTCAATCTTAAGGAAATTTTCAGATTCATTATGTTATCTTCAAAATAATTTTATTTATTATTTTAATTTATTACATGAATAATTATTTTAATCTATTACATTACACTTGTGTTCAATTTTACGGAAATTTTCAATTTCATTATTACGATGTTGAAAACCGTAAAATTATTGCTGAAAAATAAGATCAAATATAGAAAATAATCATAAAATGATTTTTAAAAAAAGATAAATTTATCTCACAATAAACGAAATTGCATGGCAAAAACAAGAATTTGTATTGAGAGTTTTTATCCGCTTAAGATTAGAGCAAAAAATACTTAAAAACTGTTTTGTGAAAAACAGCTTTAAGCAGTCAAATACACGGCGAAAGTCGTTAAAAAACGGGAAGACCTCTGGCTTTTTAAAGGTCAATAGAAACCTACCTTAGAGTAACCAACTTAGACAGGCTGTTTTTGAAGTGTACACGTTTTTTTCCTACACTTCAAACAAATATTTATATACATTTCAACTAAAAGTAATGCTTAGCTTGATATGAGATTTATTTCGTGAGGTTGAAATTGAGGTTTATTTGTGATGTTATTTTTGGTGCAAAACGCAGCACCATTTTTTACCTCGTGATGCAATTTTTTTTTACACTGGCAACCTCAAAACAATCTTAAAAGCGTCTTATTTTTTGAAGGGATGGGCATCTTTGTAGCTTTTTCTCATATCTTACATATTTAAAACTCTATTAACTCTTCCTTGACAAAAACAGTTTATTTAAATCATGGACGTCCAAACTCTTTATGACTTGTGATATATATATATATANCGTAAGTCTCGTTTCTCTATCGATTCACATACACTATTGTTATTATTAATTTTGTTAGGTTGTTTTAAATAATAATTTTTATAATTAATAATAATTTTAGTAGTTATTAAAAATAAATTAAATTTTGAATTTTTATCGAAAAAAAATTAGTTACGAAGTAATTATTCAGACTTATTTTTGATCTTTTTTTAAAATGTGTGTTAAAATTTTAAACATAAACGATGATATGGTGCCTCATACTCTCTTATCAATTACTGGTGACTTATCAATTACTCTTACTGGAGCTTATCTTTTTCAAGCAATTATACACTCAAGTTATGGTCTTAGAGGTCCGTTAGGAAGTAGTACTGAAAGTAATGAAACTTTGAATTTCATTTTTTTTTATCTTATGTCACGATAGAGATAGAAATAGTTTTAATATTTTTCTGCTTACTGTGCTGAAATGTCACTTACTTACTAAGGTTTGTGTCATTTAATGGCCGCCAAACAAAATTGAAATTATTACCAAATTTCAATACATAAATAACTTTGACAATGTCGTGAACATGTTTTAAAAAAAGTTAAAATCAAAGTACTTGCGGGTAATAACTAGACGGTGAAAAAAAATTTGCTAAATGCATTGTTTTAAGCGAAAGGTGTTAAAATTGGAGGAGTGTGTTGAAGAATAATATTGTGCTGTACATTCGGCTTGCCTACAATTAAAATTTATATGCTGTACAAGATAATTTTGAAAGATGACCAAGCTGGTCACCAAAGACGGCTAGTAACAATATAAATATATCAAATTCTGCATCTCTAAAGTATACTAATTAAAAATATGCATCAAGGTAAATATTAGACTGGTGATAAAAAGTGTCATCTCGTTTTCAACGGATTTCAAAACTTACAGAGCTTACATATCGAACTTAAATAAGTAAAAAGTGCATTGAAGTTTCATCAAAAGTATTAATTAAGGAATATTTAAAAGATTATTACATAACTTTTTAAAAAATTAAAGTTTTTCTAAAAAAAATTATATTTTTTCAGTATAAGAAAAAAGTTAACGTTGCTTGTCAGCTAATGTAATGTTACTAATTAGCCATATCAAGAGTTTGTAATTAATAATCATACAAATAATTCCAAGAAATTGAAACTGTAAATGAACTTCATACTACTCAAAAATATAAAAAAAATTGAATGACAGTCGCCATGTTTCAGGCGTATCAAAATTGAATTCAAATTATTAGAATCTTGGGCATAAATTAAAATTCGACAATGATATAATTGCTTTCACCCGAATCACGTCGGCTCATCTTGATACTCTGGAACCTTGCTGATTCCCTTGTTAACGACATTAGTTCCTTCTCACCTCTCCGTAACGCTTGGAAATACATTTTGCTATGATGTGCCTCTCAACTTTTATTTTTCTTCTTTATCTGTTTCCTTTGTTTTTCGAGATTTTTCTTCTTACCTTTATTTTTTCAGCTTTTTGATGACAACTTTATGCTTTTTTCACAAATTATTTTTGTTTCGTTACATTCACGTCAGGCAAATCCTAAAAATGCGCTTGAAGCAAGTCAACTGTCATTTCAATATATATTTTTTGAAGCGTATGAAGTTTTCTATCAGGTAATAGTAAGATACTTATTTATTAGTAAATAGTTGATCTCTTATAAGCTGATAGACACTCGTGAGTTACTACTTTGTTAGTTAATATTTATTTTGTTAGTTAATTACCAGTTAGTTTTATTTAGTTTATCTTTCGTTGTTTGTTAGTAATCAGTTATAAGTCAGTTAGTATTTAGATTAATTACAGCCACAAGTTACTTAGGTAATTACAACTAGAAAGCTATAGCATAAGTTATTATTTTGTTAACTATAGGTTAAAGTAATAGTTAGTTATTAAATGATGATAAACATTAAAAGCATACTGTTTTAAAATAATATAAAATTCACGAAAATGTATTAGTTTATAAAGCATTTTTCGTAAAACTAATTCCTCCACCTCCACTCCCCCTCCACTTTATAATACTTATATTTTAATGAGCTTAATTACTATTTAGTACAAAACTAAATTTTCTGAAATAATTTAACAAAATTTCATTAAATGTACAACTTAGACATCACAAACACAAGCAAAGCTTGTAACTGTTGTCGTCAAATATTTTTACGTCGTTCGTTAAATACAATATAATTGTATATTATGATTACCTGCACAACGAAATGTATAAAGAAGTAAATCAGATGTAAAGATGTAAGAAGTGATCCTTTAATTAATGAGTTTATCGTTTTCTTTTAACTTTTTTAATTGGATTTATAAAATTATTTATAATCGTTTGGTGATTTGTTTTATTCTATTTCTATATTAAATGCGTAAATGTTAACTTGTTAAGGACGTTGTTTGTTAATGAAAACAAGAATTCATTTTAGTGAAGTAGATTACTATTTATATTAAATATTTTAATTTCTTATCATTTTTCTTCAATTTATTTCAATGGTGAATAAAATGTACGTTTATATGAATATCGTTGCACCTTATAAACTAAAGAATAAATTGCGAAAAGCGTTATTAGTGTAATTTTTTTTCGCTTTTTATTATAAAAGATATTGAAATAAACAGTTAATAAAAATATGACAGAAATACTTTTTAAGTATTATAGGATTAAAATGTAAAATAAAAGATTTATATTTGATTAGAAAATTTTATAATTCCATCCGAGTTGCCATTTGTTAGGCATTTTGGGAAAATGTCTTCTAGTGGTAATTAAGTTTATGATTATGTGCTTTTAAAATTTCATTTAAAGTAATTTTTCTCGCCACTACATATTAATTCATAAATAATTCTGAATGTATTTTTTTAATAAATACTATCATCAATGTTCTAAAATATTGTATCTAGAATCTATATACATATAAATATCTATACAATTATTATTCGGGCAAACTTTATCGTATAATTCCCCTTTAAGTTAAATCAAGCAATACCTATCGAATTTCAGATATTTTGGAAAAAATCTAAACATTCGAATGGCTTAATCTCAGAAAGTATTGAGGTAAATGTTTTATATTGATCTCAAATTGTAGATAATTTGATTTAGTAAACATTTTACATATTTTTTGAAACATCAATACTTTAGGAGATATTTGGAAAAAACGGGGGGACGTATGTTGCACGCGGTGATCGCAAGAATTGGAAGACTTGGATTTTTCATCACTGTAAGAAACCAATACAATCTATGAAACATTCACGATAATTTGACTGAGCGATTAGATTTTTTGGAAAAATAAAATACTGTTTTAAGTTACAGAGTAACTTTAAAATCTAAAGCTGTTTAGGCTTGTGGTAATGAGATTTTAAAAATCCAATTGAAAGAAACATTTAATTAAGGCTATTTATAATAAGCATCCCTATAATTTTAGTCTATTCAAAATTGCCTGAAAATAATTAGGCTCATTCAGTTAGAAATTATAAGTTTTTAACATACCCTAAGTTATGCGTCCTCTCAGCCTTAAGAAAATACTGGAAACTTTTTCAGAGCGTGCAATAGCCAGCTTATTAAATTAGTTAAAGGGCTGTTACAACAAGAAAGTAAACATTTTCAATGTGCATTGATCATCTTAACTTTTGCAATTGATTAGTAAAAGAGAAATTATAGATACAATTAAACATACAAGCGTAATTTGATTTTTCAGACTTCAAATTAAAATTGAAACTGCAGGCTTAATTTATTTCTTAAATTTTTCCTCTGCTTATTACATACCGGGTATAAATAAATATTATTTTATTATGTTTCAGTTTTTTTTTTAAATCTGTTACATATTCGTTTTTAATCAAAAAACTTCATTTTTACAGTTCCAAAATCAAATTAACTTTTAGCTAAATAAAATAAGCTGATTTTAAATTCCGCTGCAGTATTCATAGTAAAGCTCGAACTGTTGTTTTTAGTTGCGAAATAAACATTTAAACTGCACATAATGATATTCCGTTAAAGATACAGACCAAAGGCTTATTTGCTTAAATTTATAAATAACAATAAATTCATAAGTATATAATATTTAATAAAAATATTTTTTCATTTGGTATAACACTAAAAAAGATGTAACATACTTGACAGAAGCAACTCCAGAATTTTTCATTGAACAAGTTTTCTTGGGTCTCCATACCAGTCCAGTCCAGTCCAGTCCAACCATCGATCCAAAGTATATCACTTCAGAAAGGATCAAAAATCTAACTAAAAAGGAATTTTTTTACCATGACATCTTGGTAAACGGCCACTTGGAATGCAATAATATGGTGTTTTTGGTACACTAATTGCTTTATTTATAATTCTTATTGCCGTCTTCATTATTCTATAGATTCTTTCTTCAAATAGATGTCGCTGTAGGTTACATTTATTTTAACATGTGAATTTCAAAATAAGTAATGCAGTTATCTGCTGTTCAACAGGAACTGCTTTTGCCAGCTTGAGACACTTTCAGAAAGCACTTTTAGCACTTATTGATATGATAGGCTGATAAACAATATCAATATTAGATGCGCTAATATATTTTAATAGGATTTAAAATTTTAGCATCTTTTGAACTGGATACAGTTATTTCAAAATAGATAAACGCTTATTTTGTCTCCATTAGGAATAAACGTTATAGGCGTATAAAACATATTGGGATGAACAAATCAAAATTAGCAAAAGTTTATTGGGTTAGTAAAAAACAAATCTAAAATACATAACGTATTAGACAGAAAAATTTCGAACAACTTACGCGAAAGAAGCGGCTAATTGGGTAAGCATATTTTTTGACCCTACAAATTTTCCATTTTCAGTGTTTTCCTAACTATTTTTCGCATTAATTTTGTTTCTGGCAATTAGTTATTCGTATTTAATAATCCTGCTTTCCAATACAAGATGTATGGGAGCTACCCATGATCATAAATAGTCAATTCAAATTTGTGTAATATTGTAACAAATACATGCAAACAATACTAGCTGCTATAATAACATCTTTATCGATTTGGGCATGTAGTGTAATTTAATAAAAACGTGTAATGTAAATTGAACATTGTCCCATAAATCAATGAAAGAAAAAGAAAATAAAAATCTCTCAAGTTGAAATGTTGATGTTGAATCGAGGGTTAAACATAGTTCTGGTGGAGGCGGAGTGTTGTTTATCTACAGTTGGCTCTACTATAGTATTGCTTGTGGGTTATTTTTGATTGATTTATTATTGCAAACTCTGCCATTTCTCTTGCTTTTGTAGATAAAGCAGTAGGCCGGTTTATTTTAGTCCATAAAAACTCTAGTTTGGAAACCAACATCATAGGTTTTCATTTTCAAAAAATTTAGTAATTAATAATAATATTCATTTAATTGGTTTGAAATAAACTGAATCGATTATTGACATCTTTATTTGGATTGTTATGTTTTCTCTAAGCAGTGGCATAAAGGTTTTAAATGGAATTTGTACTTTTATTTATATTTCGAAGCACACATAACTATCGAACTCTACTTTAAACTCTACTTAACTCTTGAAACTCTAAACCACTATAAAATCTTTATCGAACTTTAATTAGGTTGAGCTCAAGATACGTAGCTTTAGCAGCAATACGCCACCATTTTGGTGATAACCGCAACTCTCTTCCTATGCTTACAATGTAGAAATACGGAGTTTTTATTCTTAAATGCCACTTTTTATTGATTAATATTTTCGTATTCTTGAAGATAACTTAAATGTTGACTGTTCATTATTTTAATCCTTTTTTTCTCTGAAATTATATATTTCATTTTTATTCTATTAAGTAAAAATAATACCTTATCTATAATTTAAAACTTTCTCATTTCGTGTTTTATAATCTACTACAACTGCACTATTAATATAACAAAGGACAGTGACAGCAAAATTTTATATTTCATTAATAAGAAATTATGTTAATAAGGTACCTTTAAGGAGGAAAATATTTGCCATTGTTAATAGTTTATTGAAATACACACATAATTCTTTTATAAAATAAGACGAAGCAAATCAAATTAAGTAATCATTAAATAATCAGGCAAAGCAAATCAATTCTGCTTTGTTCAATAAAAAATAAATATTTCTTTGAAAAAACTTATCTAAATTTTAGCTATAAAATATAAAAATTTATTTTGCACTGTAATATAATTTTACAACATTACGGGAAATTTTTAAAATAATAAAAAAAATAAAGAAACTACGAGTTAAAAGAGGAAATAGATTACCTTAATAAAACACAACAATGTTAAATTTATTCTGTTGTAAAAGATTTAGCATGCTACACTCGTTTACTTTTAATTCTGACAACAAAAACACTCGAATTTTAAATGCTATAAAAGTCTATTTATTTAAATTATTAACGAAAAAAAGTTTTTATGCTAAAAATAAGTCTTTTTTTCATTTCTTTCAAGTGAATATAATTAATGCAATTGAATTTGTTAAATCACTAATTAGAAAAAAAGCGAAACATATTTGCCCCATCAAAATTATTAATTAATTAGAAATAAATTTATTTCAGCTTACCTCACGTAATCTGCTGTTTTCGTATGTAGTCCATTTATCTGTCAATTCTATGCAGCCAAACTTCCCGTCGTTTTTTATTGCGATCTCCAATACGTAAATGATGTAATTTAAAGCCTAAATTTTACCTATTAGAACACTCATATGCGTAACAAGTTGTCATTGTTATGTTAAAAGTATGAAAGAAAGAAAAAAATCGAAAATAGAAATAACAGATCGCGTGCAACGATGCTTCGTCGTTCAACTGGTCACCAATATGGCGACTATTTACCCATGAGATCGGTGGCACACAATATGCGTCGAAAGTGGCGCAAATGACCTTTACGTCTCACTGATATTGTTTTCCTTGAAAGTCAAAAAAAAGTGTGAAGTTAGTGCCTTCATGTGTAGAAACGTAGATTAATAAAATAACTATTTTCGAATTTAATAATATAACTATACAGTCAATAGTTTTCGTCTGTAGTCAACAATTAGAAAATAATAGAATAGGCATAGTGGAGAAGCCGACCTAAAGACAGCAAGTTGATTTTAATGTTTGATTGTTTTATTTTAATGCAAAACAAGAAAATTTGCAATTGTACTGAATTGTTATAGTGAGTTTCAGCAGCAAAAATTAGTCATAGCCCTCCAAAAAAATCTAAAAATATATATATATAAAAGGGAGAAAAAAGATTTTAATCATTTTAATTAACCATTCTATTTATTGTTTAAACTAATAAACAAACCGCAAATACTATTTAAAACTAAAACACGTTGAAGAAATCAAGGAAGCATAAGCTTTTCTTGTCGGTTTCTTTAAGTACATCTTTATTATTATCAACATTAAACAACATATATTTAAACAACTATTAAAATAACATAGGCATCTGAAGGTATCAGGAAGCACGGTGAAACATTTCAGAACCATGAATACCTAAGAAATGAAAGATTGTTAGAATAGAAAATGAAATATTTTCTAAAATAAAATCATCATGGAGTAATATAGCTCAACTAAAAATGTCATTGTTTAGTTGAGCTATATTACTACATTTTCTATAGAGAAATAGAGGTTTCTTTTCCGACCTCTTACTACCGGGATAATTTTCCCACATCTTAACTACTACGGATTCTACTTCTACTACTGTTTAACTACTACGGACTTATAACTCAACCAGTTATGATGGAACGAAACAAAGCATTCAAATTTGTGAAACACTCTTGAACTTACAAACATGAATCTTCCCTAGACCAAATTTTTGATGATCCCATCCATTTTGATGGTTTATGTTGGTTTCAGTGCAATTCATGATGGTCACGATCATCCAACGTTTTCCATTACCCGTTCATGGTTTTTGATATGACCGCAAACCTCCATCATTCCATGATGGAAAATGCTTCTTTAATACTATGGTGGCTAACCATTAAGAGATGCTTGATTCTCATGGACCAACAATCCATGATGATCCGTCATGGTTCCAACTATACATTTCCATGATGGTTTAAGGGGAATTCTTGCTGGTTCTCATGAATATACCATCTAAATAATTTGTTTTTAATGTTAGCCCATCATAAATCAGTCCGAATTCCTACATTGGGATGATGGCTTTTCATGATCGTTCCAACATTTGATTTCTAAGAAACTATGAGGGAAATTTCTGGTGGTTCAACATGAACAAACCATCAAAATAAGTTGCTATTCTTATGTTGGAGCATCATAAATCAGTCCGAATTCCTACATTGGGAAGATGGTTACTTATGTTGGTTACCATCAAAAATATAAAGGTTTATGATGGAATTATTGATGGTTACCATCAAGATCATGTTGGTCCATCAATGGAAAACCATCAAAAAGTTTGGACTTGGGTTAGGTGTCGTGGAAATTTTCGGGGAAAAGAACTTTAGAGCATTTCTTTGCAAAAATTCAAACATTTGTAATGACGATAATAACTTTAAAGATTCATCTCAGAAATTCAAAAGTAAAGAGAAGTCTTTCATTTTTCTTCAATAAATGGATGAATCTAGCTTTTTTCTGATCGATTTTGTTAAAAAAAAACGTGAAATTTTGTTTTTAATTAAAGAAAAGTCTTAAAACAAACAACATGAACTAACAGTGCGAGTCATTACGCATTTAAATACTTTTATCATTCCTGCTAATAACTATTCGGTACTTTTCTGTTAGCCGGGCCCAAATGTCGCCAATTATTACCCAAACGCTAGTCAAGTCGCCAAGCGAAGCAAATGACAAAAAAGTCAACGGAATAAAAGTCTTTTGATATCCAAAATTTGTGCATTTCATTTAGATTTAAAATATAGTTTCCATTGGTAAAAAGTATTAAATATAGTGTTACAAACCGTGTCCACGTCCGAATATGCTTCTGCCATATCTTCCGCTATATCGTCTACCTTGTCGCCCAGCACCAAACAAAGCTATAAACATAATGAAAAAAAAATTATTAACACTGACTAACAAGATACACTGACTAACAAGATATAAAACCAACAAATTTCAGAATCTGCAAAAGCATGATAATTACATTAAATTATATTTTTCACCATTTTAAATGAGAAATGAAACCTAAGGAAAAGATTAGACCCTTGCTATTATGGAAATCACAGACTATTATTTAACTGACGTAAAACATCTTATTATGTTATCAAGATATGCAAACTGATTTGGAATTGTTGTTTTTTACCAGTCCCCATTTTTACCACGTTTATATAAACTTGCCTTCGTGTATGTCTGTCCGGGTGGAATTTTGTAATCGATTTTAAACTAACTTCCCGGCTAGCTACAAACTTCAAATTTGGCACACAGTTCAGAATTGGATGACAATACATGGAAATGAAGAGAAAAAAGACATACAAAGTAAAATAAAATTAAAATTTAAAAAAATAATTATTTTCGAGATTGTCTTTTGTTGTCGATTCCATTATTTCAAATTATTACGTGTCAGGTGAAAATATTTTTGTTGTCGGAGTATTTTTATTGGCTGAAAAATCACGTGGTAGGATCCAGTTTTTCCTCATTCATTTCCAGATTGTTTTGGTTGTCATCAGCATAAAACTA
>NC_092212.1:75415090-75418537 GCF_043381705.1 Parasteatoda tepidariorum
CTATTTTACATACACACACTAATATAACATTACTGTTATGTATTTCATGCGCCCCACGTTTTTCGTTTTTCAATTTTTTTCTTAATTATTATTCTCCACTACTAAAACGTGGTTTTTAAAAATATTACTTTTTATTTTGAATTTTTTTATCTTTTTTTTTTACATCAGAGGTAGAGTAAAAATATTTACATTAATAAAAACTTCGAAAGATTTCTTCACATAATCGTATTCGATTTCTTAATAATTATTCTTACAAATTATTAACAAATGAAATACGATTTAAATACGATCAATAATAATTTAATTGAATATTTAATTATTATTGTATTAATATTGGATCGAATATTTTAATAATTATTCTTAAGACGATTTTGTTTAATAATTATTCGTACGAATTTAAATATTTATTTTCTTTAATTCCCCAAATATCTCGTAGCGATTCCTATTCTATGCATTGTATTTATTGGCACGACCTTTTAGTGAGTTGGTACGACATTGGCACGACATTTTAGTTTTTTGAGTATACGTTCTTGAGACACAAGTCTCTTTCCTGTAGATAAAAACTCTATTAATAATTATTTAATTTAAAATTATTTTACTTTAAAAGCTATTTTATTTAAAAGCTATTTAAATTAACATTTTTCAATTTCGGTACTTTTCAATAGGTAAAAATTTATGCTTAAGAATTACAATACATGATTTATTTTTTGCAATAGATGACTATGCTACGGATAGCAATTCTAACGAAGCTTCTGAAATTTCTAATTATCGTACTCTTCATCCATCTGTCTGCAGTATATAATAAAATCACTTCCCAGTATATTGGAATAAATGTAAGTACATAATAGTGAATTATATTTTACTGCTACTTCGTAAAAATTAGATTATAATGAAAGGAAGTATATACTATATTCAACAATAAGTACTTTTAATATGAAAAATAAAATGCAAAATCTGGGGGAAAAGCGCCATTTGGCAAAAACTACAAGCTGTCAGAGTCTTGCTAAAGCTTAAAGGTTGCTTTTGCAGCAAGGATTGAAAAGGATAAAGGGACAAATGAAAAAAATAAAATAACAGACCTCTATTTTTCATATACTCTCTTGATAAATTTATTAGTACTGTATACTTTGATAAAACACTTAAGATACTTTAATACTATTTATTAGGGAGCTTGAAAGTTGATTTTTCCAAAATATTGAAATGGATTAAAAAAATGGCAAAAGGTAAGATAAAAGGTAAAAATAACATAATAACATAATAACATAAGAGTACTCCTTGGATCAATTTGTTATAACCATATGTTATTATTTTTGCAATTAATATAATTAAGAAACATTTACGTGACTAATAATAAATTAAATACCCATATTTTTTAATACTATCAAACATCCAACTTATAATACTTGGAAATGAGTTCTGCATGTAATCTGATTTGTATTATTTCAAGCATTAGATATCACTTTTTTGAGTTATTCGGGATCCAAAATAAAGCAATGAACTCTATTCGTAAACTTCTCCATATAATTGAACTAATATATTTCAAAAATTGTTAAGTGTCATGGTCTAAGCTTTGATTTAATCATTAGCTTTTAAGAATTAAACGAATTACAAATTTATCAAAAATGAAAGTATCATTATCGGGAAAACAAATTCGTTTGAAAGTGGATGTATGATGCAACTTACGATGTCCACCATTTGAGCTTTCAAACCCCTGTTCATTAGCACCTATAGAGGTAACGAAATAAAAAAAATCACATAGTTTGTCTACCGTAAGAACTCCCTCCTCTACAAAGTCTGAGGCCGTCGGCTGCTATGGAAACTAGAATAGCGCATTTCAAGGAGGGTAGCTTCTCTTCACTCTTGGCTAACACAATAGAAGAAAAAGATTCCCTTTCTCTCCCCGACCAGTGTCAAAACCTGTGCTAAATAATGACCCCACACCCCTACTTGAAATAGTTTTATCTCGTTAACATAGTCAGCGCCACTGGTCCAGACGGATGGCTAGGGGAGTTCTTACTTTAGACAAACTATAATAAACATTGAGGGACAAAAAGATGGGACCAAAACAATAAGAATATGTTCAAATATGTTTAGTGTGCAGTATGATACCCTTTTACAATTTTAACGTGTAATAGACTAAAATAAATTGCGTAAACAATAGTATTAAGACACAATACAAAGAAGTACGAGCACTTAAAGAGGTTAGGAATTATGCAATTTTTTACTTTTGAATATTATCTGTTTTGCTACAAACTGAAACTTAAATTTCGTTATTAGTGTAAATACTGGGTTAAAATAAAAAGAAAAAGAAAAGACAAATAATAAATGCGACTAGATTGTATTTAACAGAAATGAAAATCATAGTTTAAGTGTTATCTTATAACATAAAAGTAAGATTGTATTTAACAAAGTATTTAACATTGTATTTAACAAAAATTTCAACTGCTGTAGGTTTTTTTTTTCCATGTCTTGTTTAAATTCTGTTTTTATTGTACTAATAAGCATTAGAAATTTTGATCATGCAAAAATATCCTTAAAACCAATTTTCAAAACAAAACTATTCAAGAATTGAAAATAAGGTCAAGATAAACGTAATTACGGGACAAGAAAAAAAACTACTATTGCTGTTATAAAATAAGTTAATTCTTATGACATAAATTGAGCAATTTGACAAAGTGAACAAATAAAAAGTAATAGAATGCTACAAAATATATGCAGCACCAAATGATCAAATTATATAATATTTAAAAAATATCACATAACCAACAATGTCAAAATAATATCAAGTAACAAACGCTGGCTGAAAGAGACACATCAACAATTTTTATGATATATGTGACTCTCAATCCAATAATTAAGAATAAAATAGTTTTTCTGAAATGTAATTTGATTCTTATAAATTACCTATACTCACGTTTGCATTATATTGTATTTCAAAACTTTGTAAATTCTATGAGTTTAAAAAAAAGAGGCAACAAATTGCCTTGTACGAATTAGCAATGTTGTTAAATAGAAAGCATATGTTATTATTGGTAAATAAATAAATATAAAATGCACACCATATCCATTTATATCGCTGCTTGCACCATAGCCTCTTCCAGATGCTGCTCCATATACTCTGTCAAAACCTCCCCCATACCTTTGAGCACTAGACAGACCTATAAAAGGTATTAAAAAAATTTAAAAATAAACACAAGATGGAAAAAAACCAATTAAATTAAAAAACACCGGACAAATTTTAAAAATTTGTTCAAAATTTATAATTCTATAAAATTAAATAAAAATGCATCCAAATATTTTTTTTAAAAAATCACCGTCGTAAATAACTTATGTGATCAATCCAAACAGTACAATCGGGTTTTAAAAATGAAACTGAATATTAAGTGAACATAAATATACTCGCATACACAATATTTATGATTATTATGATATATATATATATATATA
>NC_092212.1:75419037-75446366 GCF_043381705.1 Parasteatoda tepidariorum
TATATATATATATATACAATTCTCATATCATCAATTCATCATAAGCTCGGGTATTTCTCTATCGATTTACAACACTATAGTTATTATTAATTTTGTTAGGTTGTCTTAAGTAATAATTTAGGTAATATTGAATAGTTAGTTGTACGTTTAGTAATTATTTAGAATATTTTTTGAGTTTTTATGGAGAAGAAATAGTTACGAAACAATTATTTAAACTTCTTCTTGATCCTTTCTAAAATGTCTGCAAAAATTTTAAGCATAAGCGGTGCTAAGGTGCCTCATACTCTCTTACCAATTATTGGTGACGGAGCTTATCTTTTTCAATCAATTACAACATACTCAAGTTATGGTCTTAGAGGTGCGTTAGGAAGTAGTACAGAAAGTAATGAAACTTTGAATTTGATTTTTTTGTAATCTTATGTCACGATAGAGATAGAAATAGTTTTAATATTTTTCTGCTTACTGTGCTGAAATGTCACGTACTTACTAAGGTTTGTGTGATTTAATGGCCTCCAGACAAAGTTGAAATTATTACCGAATTTCAATACATAAATAACTTTTACAAAATCATGGACATGTTTTAAAAATAGTTAAAATTGAAATCAAAGTACTTCAGGGTGGGTAACAGCTAGACGGCGAAAACGTTTGATAAATGCTTTGTTTAAAACTGATTTAGATGTTAAGATTAGAGAAGTGTGTTGAAGAAAATTTAATATTGTGCTGTTCATTCGACTTGGTTACCATTAAATTTTATACAGTGTACAAGATAATTTTGAAAAATGTCCAGTCTAGTCACCAAAGGTGGCTAGTCACAACATAAAGATATCAAATAGTGCATCTCTAAAGTATACTAATTAAAAATATGCATCAAAGTAAATTTAAGGTAGGTGATAAAAAGTGTCATCTCGTTTCCAACGGATTTCAAAACTTACAGAACTTACATAAGTCAAACGAACATTAAAGTTTTTTCAAAAATATTATTAGAAACTATTTAAAAAATTATTACATAACTTTTTTTAAAAAAAATAACTTTTGTTAAAAAAAAAGGATATTTTTTCAGTATAAGAAAAAGGTTAACGTTGCTTGTCAGCTAAAGTAATGTTGCTAATTAGTCATATCAAGAGTTTTTAATTAACAGTCATACAAATAATCCCAAGAAATTGAAATGGTAAGTGAACTTCATACTATTCAAAATTTTAAAAAAAAATTATGACAGTCGCCATGTTTCAGGCGTATCAAAATTTAATTCAAATTAATAGAATCTTGGGCATAAATTAAATTTCGACGATGCTAGAATTATTTTCACTCGAATCACGCCGGCTCATCTTGATACTCTGGAACCTTGTTCATTCATTTGAATGCCAATTCCCTTGTTAATGATATAAGTTCCTTTCCACCTCTCCATAACGCGTGGAAATACATTTTACACTGATTTGCAGCTCAGTCTTTCATCTTTCTTCCCTCTCTGTTTCTGTGGTTTTCCTAGATTTTGCTACCAATAACCTTTATTTTTTTAGCTTCTTGATGGCAGCTTTATGTTTTTCTTTCCAAATCATTTTTGTTTCGTTACATTCACTTATGTCAAGTCTTGAAAATGCGCTTGAAACAAGTCGACTGTCATTTCAATTTATATTTTTGAAGCGCATGAAAATTTTCTATCAGGTAATACATGGTGCATAGCGTTTTTAAAAAGTGCTTATTTTTGGTTTTCATTTTTTAAAAGCCCTTTAAAGTGCTTTTCTCATGGGGTGTTTTAGAAAAGTGCTTAATTTTTCCTTTTCGAAAATGAGATTTTTTTCTTTACCGTGCCGATTTTCGCTGCGTATTATGCAAAAGCGTGGTTTTCATTTTGTTCTATTCAACGTTTCACAAATCATTCAACCACAATCTATTTCGGTGCACCTTTGGCCGGCAACGTATGATAGCATCCCAATCATGTTACATGTTTGATGAAGTACTTGGGAGTCCGCATGAGCGTTTACTGAGATGGGTTCAAAGAGATTCTTACACTCTCATGTGCAACTCTGCTGCATTTCGCAAGACATTCTCAATTTCAGACTTCATTTTCCACTCTCTGAAATCGAACTGAAAAATCTCGATCTTTTTATCGTGGCTAATATAATCAAGAAAAGAACTTTTTGTCAGAAACTAGTTATTTTATCACGATCATGTAAAGTCCTTGAAAACCAATTTGCATCTTGTTAATGTATATAGTGCTTAAAAATATTTTTTGAGTGCTTAAAAAGTACTTAAAAGGTGCTTATTTTTCGTTGAAAGATTTGGCTATGCACTCTGTAATAGTAAGATACTTATTTATTAGTAAATAGTTGATGTCTTATTAGATGATAGACACTTGTGAGTTACGACTTTGTTAATTAATATTTATTTTGTTAGTTAATTACCAGTTAGTTTTATTTAGTTTACCTTTCGTGGTTTGTTAGTTATCAGTTATTAGTCAGTTATTATTTAGATTAATTATAAACAAGTTGCTTAGGTAATTAGATGATGCCAACTAGTAAGCTAGAGCAGAAGTTATTATTGGTTAAAGTAATAGTTAGTTCTTAAAATAACATAAAATGCAGGAAAAGTTATTAGTTTATAAGACATTTTTCGTAAAACTAAAACTAATTCCTCCACCTCCACTCCCCCTCCACTTTATAATACTTATATTTTAATGAACTCAATTACATTTTAGTACAAAATTAAATTTTATGAAATAATAATTTAACAAAATGTCATTAAATGTACAACTTAGACATCACAAAGACAAGCAAAGTGTGTAACTTTTATCGTCAAATATTTTTACGTAGTTAGTTAAATACCATAATTGTAGATTATGATTACTTATTCAAAGAAGTATATAAAGAGTTAAATCTCTAATGCTAGGGGTTATTAAAAATAATCCCTTGAAAAAAAAAAATTTTTAATGCATAGCAAAATGATAAAAGTATGGCCCAAATGGTTTTAGCGCCACGCTCAGGCAAAATGCCTAACTATGAGCTTGATTGATGAATAGATGAGTTTATCGTTTTTTTTAAATATTTTTAATTGGATTTATAAAATTATTTATAATCATTTGGTCGTTTGTTTAAGTTTAGTTCTATACTAAATGAGCAAATGCTAATTCGTTAAAAAATTTGTTTGTTAATAAGGACAATAATTCATTTTAGTGATGTAAATTACTATTTATTTCAAATATTTTAATTTCTCATCAATATTTTTCAATTTATTTCAATGGTGAATAAAATATACGTTTATATGAATATCGTTGCATCTTATAAACTAAAAAGTATGCAAAAAGTGTTATTAGTGTACATTTTATTTTCTCTTTTATTATAAAAATATTGAAATAAACAACCGTAAATAAAATATGACAGAAATACTTTTTAAGTATTATAGGACTAAAATGTAAAATGAAGATTTGGAATTGATTAAAAAAATTTATAATTCCATATATATATATATATATATATATATATGCAAAAAAATAGCGAAACACTCACATAAATTCGCCTAATCGAATCTTAATTCAATAGTTTTGATTGAAAAGTATAAAAACTCAACGCGAGAATAATAATTTACAAAGAATTATTATTCTTTTCTTCATCATACTACAAATATTATCGTACAGAAGTAAACAAAAATATGACAGAGCCACTACATAACATACCTAGGAGTGCCAACTATTCACTTCTACTGAATCGACTAACCGTTTCTGTTAATGTTGCTAAAAGGCGCTGTACGCAGTTGGGCCAAGAGAAACCTTAAGAAACGCGACGGGATGAAGCCAGAATGGATCGCTCTTATGTAAAGTTCGTGATTAAGTATTATAGCTCCTGATAACCAAAAATGATAATAAAATATTACTATTACTAGTTATTATTATAACGAATGCAATCGTGGGAAGAAAATAAGAATGAGTGTGATAGCAATAACTATTAAATTTGTAATCATAAATTATGATAACTTGTAATAACGATTGCAAAATTACACTTATAACCAGTTTGCAATCAGTTCGTTAAATTGAAACCTAAGTCTATATTTAAAAAAAATTGAAAACAGTGAAATTTATATAAGATGATAACTGTAAACATAATATAAGATGATGTAAACTGTAAGCTTCATTTATTTCTTAATTTTTTTTCTCTATTTCTTACGTATCGGGTATAAATAAACATAATTTTATAATGTTTTAGTTTCTTAATGTGTTATACTTTTGTTTGTAATCAAAGAAAAAAAATTTTTTACAGTTCAAAAATTAAATTAACTGTTAACTAAATAAAATGAACTGATTTTAAATTCCACTGCATTATTCTTAGTACAGCCCGAACTGTTGTTTTTAGTCTCAAATAAACATTTAAACTGCACATTATAATATTCCGTAAAATATACAGTTATAGAAATGTACAATTATATACAATGGCTTATTCGTTTAAATTTATAACAACAATAAATTCATACATACATGAAATTTAATAAAAAATGTTTTTTTTTTCAATTAGCTACTTGCTATTCACTACTTGAGAAAAAAAAGATATAACATACTTGTGAGCATACTCCAGGATTTTTCATTGAACACTTTTTCTTGGTTCCACATTCCAGTTCAGTCCATGTACCAGCAATCCAGAGCATATCACTTCAGAAAAAATCAAAAATTTAACTAAAATGGGATTTCTTTACCATAACATCTTGGTAAACCACCATTTGGAACACAATAATATGGCCTTCTTGGTACACTAATTGCTTTATCTGTAATTCTTATTGCCGTCTTCATTATTTCATAGATTCCTTCCTCAAATGGATGATACTGTAGGTTACATTTATTTTAACATGTAAATGTTAAAATACGTTATGCAGTTATTTGATGCTCAACAGGAACTGCCTTTGCCAGCTTGAGACACTTTCAGGAAGCACTTTCGGCACTTATTGATATGACCGGCTGATAAACAGGCAATGTTTATATTAGATGTGTTAATATGTTTTCACAGGATTTGAAATTTTAGCATCTTTCACACTGGATACAGTCATTGTTTAAAAATAGATTTTTAAAAAGTCTGATTATTAAATATAACAAATTTATTTTGCACTGTCATATAATTTTACAACATCGCTTGAAATATTTGAAATAATAAATAAATAAAAAACTGCGAGTTCAAAAAGGAATTAGATTTCTTTAATAAAACACAAAATTTATTCAGTTGTAAAAGATTTAGTATGTTACACTCGTTTACTTTTAATTCTGGCAACAAAAACACTCGACTATTTTTAAAGATTTTAACAAAAAAAGTTATTTAAGTTAAAAATAAGTATTTTTTCATTTCTTTCGGGTGAATATAATTAATGCAATTGAATTTGTTAAATCCCTAATTTGAAAAAAAAAAGCGAAACATATTTGCCCCCAAAATTATTAATCAATATCTTGTAAAATTCGAAATAAATAAATTAATAAATTTATTTCACACTTACCTCATATAATCTGCTGTTTTCGTATGGAGTTCATATATCTGCCAATTCTATGCAGCCATACTTCCCATCGTTTTTTATTGCGATCTCCAATAGGTAAATGATATAGTTTAAGGCCTAAATTTGACCTATTAGAACACTCAAATGCGTAACAATCAATCATCATTAATTTAAAAGTATGAAGAAAAAAAAGCGAAAATAGAAATAACAGATTTCGCACAGTTATGTTTCGTAGTTCAACTGGTCACCAATATGGCGACTGGTTACCCATGAAATCAAGGCCAGCAATCTAAGTCGAAAGCGGCGCAAATGACATGGGGGAAAAAGTGACGCTGCTTAAACTGTGTTATCCAAAGCTTTAAGTATTCAGAACTGTGAAACATAAATTATTGTACACAGAGCAACGAAGTAACTTTATGCTTTCTGATCTACCGAAAAATGATGCAAAATTTTTAAGCTAAACAGTTCACTCTTCTTGAGATAACTTTTAATTGGGTGGAATCTTATAAGCAGACAAGGAGTGATAGTCGGATTTTCATAACTGTTTCGTTTTTAATGTATTTCAGCTCTTACATGTTTGGGGAAAAATTCTCAGTCTCGATTCAGTTGGGATATTTTTTGCTTATGAGCAAGATTGCGACATTTTTTTTTAAATTTTAGCTAGAAAAAAAATGAATAGTTAATTTTTTTCGCCAAAAAATGAAAAAAAAAGGGATGTTTATAACAGAATCATAGATCCAAGCTCAATATAAAAGCGATTTATAAGGAAAAACTCTGTTGCATTTTAGGAGAATTTGTAAAATATTCAACGGAAATGTTATTAAATCCTTCATTGTTGTAAATAATTAGATTATTTTCTAATTATATCGATTTAATTATCTTTAATTTGCTTTCAATGAATAGGATATAACTATATTACGTACAGAACTTAAAAACATTGCAAAATATTAACCTCGATTCGAATTTTAAGGTTGGGCATAGCAATTCGGGATGGATCATTGAATGCATCAAGCAGGCAGTATATCGATTTATAAGGCATCGATATATATCGATTTAGCAAACAGTATAATAATTTATCCATGAATTCGGTTATAACAGAAATATACAACTATTATTAATAGTGATAAATATTATCACAATTTTTAATTAAAAGTGATTTTAAATATTATCAACAGCAAATAAAGCACTATTTAAGTCTCACTGATATTCATGATTTGTTTTCCTTGAAAAATTTATATAAAAAGTATGAAATTAGTGACTTCATGTGTAGAAACGAAAATTAATAGATAACAATTTTCAAATTTAATAATGTAACTAAACAATCAATAGCTTTCGTCCGCTGTCAACAACTGGAAAATAATGGAATAGGCATAATGAAGAAGCCTACCTATTCATAATTATATTAATATTCGATTATAATTATATTAATATTCGATATAATTATATTATATGCCTATTAATATTCGATTGCCTTATTTTAATGTAAAACAAGAAAATTTGCAATTGTACTGAATCGTTATAGGGCTGTTTGACTGCAAAAACCAGCCATAGCCTTCCAAAAAAAATCTAAAAAGAATGGAAATGGGGGAAAAAATATTTAAAAAAATCGTTAACAATTTTGATTAACCATTCAAATTATTGCTGAAATTAATGAACAAACCGCAAATACTGTTTAAAACTGAAACACGTTTAAGAAATCAAAGAAGCATAAGCTTTTCTTGTCGGTTTCTTTAAGTACATCTTTATTATTATCAGCATTAAACAACATAGATTTAAACAACTATTAAAATAACATAGGCATCTGAAGGTATCAGGAAACACGGTGAAACATTTCAGAACCATGAATACCTAAGAAATGAAAGGTTGTTAGAATAGAAAATGAAAGATTCCTAAAATTAAATAATTAAATGTGACCATACATGGCAGTACTTTTACTTTCGTTACTTGTATCGCCGGTACAAGTAAAAAGTACGTACTTTTACTTGTACTTCGTTACTTTTTAAATTTAGTACTTTTACTTGTACTTTCGTTACTTTTTTAGGGAAAAAGTAAAAGTATTTGTAACGGAAATGTCGAATGAAATCGTTACTTTTTTCTAAAACTCGGTAAGCTTTCTTAAAAAAAAAATAAAGAAAGAAAGAAAAAAAAAAAGCTGTGAATGCAATATATGTGCATTCACAGCTAACTTCGTTTTTAAATACCTTCTGTTTCAACTTATACTGCACATTCAATTATTTTTTACTAGCTCAAAGATCACAAAGCTATCTGAAACCCCGTGTTTGCTTTGTTTATGTTTGTGCTTTTAAAACGCGTTTCTAAAGAGTAAAACAATTTTAAATCAATGGTAATTTAAATAAATAAAAATAATAAACTAAAAATTAAAATCAATAGATAAAATTTCTTTTTCGTGCAAATCCATAAAAAGTTTGATATTAAAATTATATTTGATTTTAAAATTATATTATACGATTATATTATAAAATTATATTATAATATTCTTCCGAATTTAAAAATAAATTAATGTCCATAACTTTCGAAATTAAAAATAATTAAATAAATAACAACAATTTTGCAAAAACATTAAAGAACATAAGAATATTATTCAATAAAATTTTAGGTTACTTTGAATTTTCGATTTCCTAGAAATGTACTTTTAAATCGTTACTTTTTTTGTTTAGTACTTGTACTTTTACTTGTACTTTTTACTCGTTACTTTTTAAAATAAGAACTTTTTACTTTTTATTCGTTACTTTTTTTAAAAATACTTGTACTTTTACTCGTTACTTTTTAAAAGTAACGTTGCCATATATGAATGTGTCACATTAAAATAGTGAATGAATTTTAACATTTAATTTCCCTTAGAATGGAAATCGAGGACATTAAAAAGTTAGGTAATATTAAGATGACTCATAATTCGGAATTAGCAATATGTATAAGTGGATGGATCAATGTCTTGTATTTAACTCACGCACACTCTTTGTGATTTATGTGGGAAAATTCAGACAAATCTGTTACTTATAAGCTTATAACCATAGGAGAAAATTTACAATTGAGACTGGATATAAAAGAAATTTATGCAAAATATTTGGAAAAATGTTTCCTGATTTTTTAAACAAAAACTTACTTTAAGCGTTTCAAAGTGCTCTTTTGTCATTTTTGATGTTTTTCCGTTGATGGGCCAACATAATCGTGACGGTAACCATCAATAATTCTATCATAAACCATTATATTTTTTAATAGTAACCGACATAAGTAACCATCTCAATGCAAGAATTCTGACTGATTTATAATGATTCAACATAAGAATAGCAACTTGTTTTGTTCATGTTGAACCATCACGAATTTCTATTATAGTATCTTAGAAATCAAATGTTGGAACGATCATGAATAACCATCATCCCAATGTCGGAATTCGGACTGATTTATGATGGTCAAACATAAAAAAGCTGTTTCGATGGTATACTCCTGGGAACCAACAAGAATTCTTATTAAACCATCATGGAAATGTATAGTTTGGACCATCATGAACCATCACGGATTTGTTGGACCATGAGAGTTAAACTTCCCTTGATGGTTAACCACCAGAGTATTAAAGAAGCATTTTCCATCATGGAATAGTGGAAGTTTGATGGCATATTAAAAACCATGAACACGTAATGGAAGATGTTGGATGATGGTGACCATCAAATGATGTTGGACAATCATGAATTGCACTGAAATCCATAAAACATCAAAAATTTTTGATGTTTTTCCGTTGATGGACCAACATAATCTTGACGGTAACCATCAATAATACCATCATAAACCATTATATTTTTTAATAGTAACCGACATAAGTAACCATCTCAATGCAGGAATTCGGACTGATTTATGATGATTCGACATAAGAATAGCAACTTGTTTTGATGGTTTGTTCACGTTGAATACTCACGAATTTCCATCATAGTATCTTAAGAATCAAATGTTGGAACTATCATGAACAACCACCATCCCAATGTCGGAATTCGGACTGATTTATGATGGTCAAACATAAAAAAACTGTTTTGATGGTATAGTCCTGGGAACCAACAATTCTTATTGAACCATCGTGGAAATGTATAGTTGGAATCATCATGAACCATCACGGATCCTCAGGGATTGTTGGACCATGAGAGTTAAACTTCCCTTGGTGGTTAAAAACCAGAGTATTAAAGAAGCATTTTCCATCATGGAATAATGGAAGTTTGTTGGCATATTAAAAACCATGAACACGTAATGGAAGATGTTGGATGATGGTGACCATCAAATGATGTTGGACCATCATGAATTGCACTGAAATCCATAAAACATCAAAAAATTTTGATAAGACCATCAATCATTTTGACTTGGGTATAATGGAATCAACGGATTTGAATACAGTAAAATAGGGTTACTTTATCCATTATTTTTAAATTAATGGCTTTGCAGCAAACATGTAAGCAAATGGTTATTGACTATCTTGGAAAAAAACAGAACGTCTGTTGTAATGTTAGAGGAAGTAAGGGTGAAGTTTTTCGATTTCGATATTGCTCATTAGTGTGAAACTGAACGATTTGTAAACTGTGAGGAAACAGTTTCAATACCCTAAAAATTTTGATCCTTGAAGTAGTTCGGAATTGCTAGTAAAATTTATCTATTGGAAATTTTTTTATAGGGAAATTTTACAATGACATGAAAATGCCTTAATTTTCTTGTCATTGTTTAGTTGAGCTTCGTCACTCCATTATCAATAGAGAAATTGAGGTTTCTTTTCAGACCTATTACTACTGGGATAATTTCCCTACGTCTTAACTACTACGGATTATCCAAATGGCAAATAGGCATTTCTTTTCCTACCATGAGGATGTCACTTCTACGAATTACTCAACCAGTTTTGACGAAAACGAAACAAAATATTCAAATTGGTAAAACATCCTTGAACCTAAAAATATGAATCTTCCCTAGACAAAATTCTTGATGGTCCCATCAAATCATTTTGATGACTTATGTTAGTTTCAGTGCAATTCATGATGGTCCAACACCATTTGATGGTCACCATCATCCAACATTTTCCATTACGCTTTCATGGTTTCTGATACGCCATCAAACTTCCATCATTCCATGAGGGGAAATGTTACTTTAATACTATGATGGTTAACCATCAAGACAACTTTGATTCTCAAAGACCACCAATCCATGATGATCCGTGATGGTTCCAACTATATATTTCCATGATCCGAATTCCTGTTGGTTTTCAGGAATATACCAACTAAACAATTTTTTTTATGCTGGCCCATCATAAATCTGTCCGAATTTCTACATTGGGATGATGGTTGTTCATGATCGTTCCAACATTTGATTTCTAAGGAACTATGACGGAAATTTCTGACGGTTCGGCATGAACAAACCACCCAAGTAAGTTGCTATTCTTATGTTGGACCATCATAAATCAGTTCGAATTCCTACATTCAGGTGATGGTTATTTATGTTGATTATCATAAAAAATATAGAGGTTTATGATGGAATTATTGGTGGTTACCATCAAGATTATGCTGATCCAGCAATGGAAAACCATCAAAAATTTTGACTTTGGGTTAGGGGTCGTGGAAATTTTCGGAGAAAAGAACTTCAGAGCATTTCTTTGCAAAAATTCAAACAATTGTAATAATGATGATGACTTTAAAATTCAATCTCTGAAATTCAAAAGTAAAGAGAAGTCTTTCATTTTCCCTCAATAAATAGATGAATTCAGCTTTTCTTTGACCGACTTAGTTTAAAAAAAAACGTAGATTTTTTTTTCATTAAAGATAAGTCTCAAAGCAAACAACATGAAAAAATAATGTGAGTCATTACGCATTTAAATACTTTGATTATCCCTGCTAATAATTATTCGGTGCTTATCGGGCGCATATGTGTTCAATTGTGAACCAAATGTTAGCCAAGTCGCCAAGCGAAGCGAATGACAAAACAGTCAACAGAATAAGAGTCGAAAACGTTCAACTACAAACAAATATTTATTAATAGTAAGCAAAACAAGTTCAACTATAAACAAATATTATATATAATACCATAAAATATCTTCTTTAGTTCTGGCTAAATCCCAAATTTTCATCATTTTTTAAAACAAAAATTGAGATGGAAGAAAGAAAAGAAAACGTGCTTTGCTTTGAAGGAATTCAGAGAACTGAGCACGTGGCTTCAATCTAACATTCCACTTATGGTTGTAAGAAATTTGGCGGAGTTCTACATTATTTGGTGATTTTTCACTTGCGCCCGCTTAGTGGAAAAGCACCAATTATCAGGACCCGACTTAGTCAAATTGGGTCCTAGAGCAAAAAGCTTCTTTGTGGGCCCCCCTTTGCTTCATTACTTCATTAATGAGGAACCGAACTCTAGGAGGTATTTAAATTTTTACTTCATTATACACATATAGCAAGAAAATTGACGAGAACATAAAATAGCTATAAAGTCCCCTCCAATTTTCAGACGAAACATAGGTCTGTCCATTTTACTGATTTTCTGACAATTCTACTTCTATCATGCCGAATGCAGTTTTATGATTGTTAACTTTGTCATCTAGCTGCGAAAAATTCATATCCGAAAAATTCATCCATATCATTAGGGCGGAATTCAGCTAAATATTCGCAATTATGATGGCCAATCAGAAGCTTGTATTTTTGTAAACATATCTCATTTTGCGATAGGTAAAAGTACAGGCTTTTGATTGGTCAAATTGTAATTGCGAAAATTTAGCTGAATTCCGCACTAGAAGGTTATGGATTTAAGCAATATAGATTTTCTGTCTTCGTACGATAGATTAATGAAAAAGTTAACATATAACTGACGGATTTTACACTGTACTGATATTTTGTTTAAAAGAAGTTCATTAAAAACGAAAACCTAAAATTAATTTTCTATTCGATTTGGGGGCCCCCTTCTGATGTGGGGCCCAGGGTAGCTGCCCCTGCCTTAGTAAGGCTCTACCAATTATTCACTAAAATTTTATAATTAGAATCTAAATAAAGTATGTATTAGAATGACGAATGACAGGGTCAAATAAAATGATAAATCAATCTTTTTTTTTCATTCTCAAAACTATTTTTAAACTCATCATTACCCCTGTCAAAAGAATTATTTTTAAATTTTATAAGCAGTTTTCAACAACAACTACAAAAAATAGTGGGCAAAATTAGTTCAGTTGTCTGGGTGACTTTGTCCATGATGTTTAACAAATTTGTTATACATTTTTAATTTCAAAAATTTATGTATCTCAGTCAGATTTAAAATATAGTTTACATTAGGGAAAAAGTATTAGATATAGTGTTACAAACCGTGTCCACCTCCTAACATGCTTCTGCCATATCTTCCGCTATATCGTCTACCTTGTCGCCCAGCACCAAAGAAAGCTATGAACATAATGAAAAAAAAAATTATTAACACTGACTAACAAGATATAAAACCAACAAATTTCAGAATCTGCAAAAGCATAATATATACATTAAACTATATTTTTCACGAGAAATGAAACCTAAGGAAAAGATTAGACTCTTACTATTATGGAAATCACAGACTATTATTTAACTGACGTGAAACAACTTATTATGTTATCAAGATATGCAAACTGATATGGAGTTGTTGTTTTTTACCAGTCCCCATTTTTATCGTTGTTTTACATCAGAGCAGGGCTAAAGAGAATAGAAGGGCTAGTTCACTCCGCTCTTAGAGCTGAAGCTACGATCGCTCTTAACCTAAAAGATAAAAAGAAACATTCATTTTTATTAAATGGATGTCCAATATATATTTTTTTTATTAATAAAAGTAGAGAGAACGAAACAAACGTTAAAGTTTATATCGGCGGTAAATTGATAATGACTTTAATACGAGATATGTGTTTTTTCTTATTTCGAGTTAATTGTCTCGAATATTCTGAATTACATCAGAAAAAAATTGAAAGTCAATTATTCCCCCTTGTAATTGTGTTCATTTATATTCAGGCAAATTAATTAATTTTTTTCCTACAACATTTAAAAAAAGACAAACAATGAAGGAAATGCAAAAAAAAAATGAACAAGAATTCTATCTTAAATTCAGTGAAAACACCTAATTTTGATGGAATTTTGAATGTATTAAACCAGAGAGAAATGTGACTGTTTAAAATTTACTTCCTGCTTTTGACTAGAAAAATAATTTGGGAATATTCAAAGAAAATTTGTTTTGCGTGTTTTAACTTTAAAATAAGCTTCTGTAACCATTTTTGCACAATTAACTAAACTTCTTTAAACCATTAAAATCTACTTATAAATAGTGTTTTTTAAATCATTTTGAAATAAAGAATACAGTTCTGACCGACAAGAGTGAACTATCTAACTGATTAATAAAACTTACTTATTTTTGAATAAAATTACAAAAAATGTAGCTTATTCAAAAACGATATTTATTGCCGATTATTATTATAAAAATTAGAAATGAAAACGATTATTATTATAAATAAAAACGATATTATTATAAATAAAAACGATATCATTATAAATAAAATCGTTATTATTGTATAACGATTATTATTCTAATAAAAACGATTATTATTATAAATAAAAACGATATTATTATAAATAAAAACGATATTATTATAAATAAAATCGTTATTATTGTATAACGATTATTATTCTAATAAAAACGATTATTATTATAAAAATTAGAAATNTTCTATGTTCATTTGAGAAAATATGAATGGATATAACAATCTAGAAAATAACAAATGTCTTAGAATATCTCGCAAAAAGAAATGCTCCAGTATTAGTTAGAGCTAGTAAGGCCGAACGCTCCGTTCTTGAAGTAAAAGTGCGAGCTTTGCTCCAAAGTGACGTCACTAGAGAAAATCGGAGGATCGGTGCGGCGAGAGCTACTTCAAAGAAGTGAACCAGCCCTTCAATTCTCTTTAGTCCTGCATCAGAGGTAGAATAGAAATATTTACATTAATAAACACTTCGAAAGATTTCTTCACATAATCGTATTCGATTTTTTTATAATTATTCTTACGAATTATCAACAAATCAAATACGATTTGGATACGATCGATAATAATTTAATTGAATATTTAATTATTATTAGGCTAAAATGAATTGTGAAAATAATAGCAAAGAGACACAATACAAGGAAGTAAGAGCCCTTAAAAAGGTTATGGATTATGCATTTTGTTATTTAGAATGTTATCTGTTTTACTGAAAACCAAAACTTAAATTTCGCTATTAGTGAAATACTGGGTTAAGATTAAAAAAAAAAAAAAAAAAAAAAAAAAAAAAAAAAAAAAAAAAAAAAGACAAATAATAAGTGCAACTAGATTGTGTTTAACAGAAATTAAGATCATAGTTTAATTGTTATCTAATAACATAAAAAATTATTGAATTTAACAGAAATTTAAGATCATAGTTTAAGTGTTATCTTATAACATAAAAGTAAGATTGTATTTAACAAAGTATTTAACACTGTATTTATCAAAGATTGTAGTTGGTTTAGCAAGGATCGCAGTTTGGTTTTCCCTTGAAGGTTGGTTTTCCCATGTCTTGTTTAAATTCTGTTTTTATTGTGCTAATAAACATTAAAAATTTTGATAATGTAAAAATCTCCGTAAAACAAATTTTAAAACAAAACCATTCAAGAATTTAAAATAAAGCTAAGGTAAACGTATATTAGGTACGGGGTAAGGAAGAAAACTACTATTGATGTCATAAAAGCGTTAATTCTTATGACATAACTTGAGTAATTTGACAAAGTGGACAAATAAAAAGTAATAGAATGCTACAAAACATATGCAGCACCAGATGAACAAATCAAATAGTCAACAATGTCAAAATAATATCAAGTAACAAACGCTGGCTGAAAGAGACACATCAACAATTTCAAAAATGTGTTTAAAGCTTATAATCCTATAACATTATATTAAAATGCTTAAAAAAAATTTTTTTAAACATTTTTCTTGATGTGTGTGATGAATCATAATAAAGTTCTAGTGCAAAATATTATGATTCCTATAAATAGACTTTATTTTTGGCAAAATGTGTATAAATGGTTTCATAAAAATTTTATTGACATACATGTAAGTCTCTGAATCCAATTATTAGGAATAAAAGCTAGTCTTTCCTGAAATGTAATTTGATTCTTATAAATTGCCTATACTCACGACTGTATTATTTTGTATTTCAAAGCTTTGTAAATTCTGTGAATTTAAAAAAATTTGCCAAAAAATTTTCTTCGACAAATTAGCAATGTTGTTAAATTGGAAGCATATGTTATTATTGGTAAAAAAGTAAATATAAAATGCACACCGTATCTATTTATATCACTGCTTGCACCATAGCCTCTTCTAGATGCTGCTCCATGTGCTCTGTCAAAATCTCCCCCATATCTTTGAACACTAGACAGACCTATAAAAGGTATAAAAAAATTCAAAAATAAACGCAAGATAGAAAGAAAACAGTGAAATTTAAAAACACCGGACAAATTTTGAAAACTTGTTCAAAATTTATAATTCTATAAAATTAAATAAACATGCATTCACATATTTTTGAAAAAAATCACCGTCATAATTAACTTATGTGGTCAATGCAAACAGTTCAATCGGGATTTGAAAATGAAGCTGAATATTAAGTGAACATAAATATACTCGCATACACAATATTTATTATTACTATGATATATTATATATTAGTTTGTAACATGTTATCATTACAACCTACGAAATGAATAAATTAAATACAAACGAAATGTATAAATAATCTGGAATGTGGGTGATAATTATCGTGTTCAATAATGGCAGAATTTTTCAATAGACGTGAATTAGAGCTGACGGTACAAAATTAATAAGGTCGAACTTAATAATATCAGACCACAAAATTGAGTAGATTACAGTTAGTGTTATTTTTTAAAATTTATTTTTTTTAAAAAATCACACAAAAAAAATTATTCTACTCCCTTCAGAAAAGCAAATTTAAAACCGCAGAACTGAGACAATCAAGTAACGTTAAAAAAATTAAAAAAATTAATAAAGACCTTCTTTCTGGTAAAAAAAAAGTAATACAACGATAAATACCGTATCTGACGCCGCTTACGCCATAACCTCCACTAGATGCTCCACCATATCCCCCAGCCCTAGACATGCCTGAAAAATGTATAAAAACATGAAATAATTAATATTAGTCGAAAAGAATAAAAAAAGAAGTTTCTTTCTTACAAACATATCTTACCCATGCTACTACACAAAAATTGATTTTTAGAAATATACTCTATCTCTGTCTATATCATTTAAAATTTCTTTTAAGATTTGCATCCGAAATTTCATTCCAAATTCCACTTATTTTGAAAGCAAGCCCAGTTTATCACCAGAAGTGACAAGTCATGTTGAGGAAATAAAGTTACTTTCTTATTTGAAAAAATGATATAATGATACAAACCATATCCTCCACTACCGCTGCTTGCTCCTCCACCAGTTGCCCCACTATGCTCTCCGCCAAAATGTTCACCATATACCCCAGCACTAGACAAACCTACGATATAATTATTAAATACTGTATAAGTGTGAAAAAAACTCGTATATACTGGATGAAAAAATGAGGCATCAGCGATCATAATTCTCTGAAACCATGTAAGAAATTGGCAAATGATGTCATAAATCTCTTATTGATGCACTTCTGAAAATTGAAAATGCGAAAATGTGGAAGATAATAATCAAAATTCTGTTACAGAACCAATAGAAAATAGTTATGCATATATGTATATGCATGTCGGTGGTCGTGATAGGAACACTACACCTCTAAAGCATCTATATGTAATCCTAGTGGCAAAACGAAACAGGACTGTCAAGCCTAGACAAACAGCTGCAGACTTTGCAACTAATACCGATACACATGTTTCTGCCAGAACCATCTAACGGCGTTTTAAATAAATTGGTTTGTATGCACAGAAACTAATTTGATGCATCTCGCTTCAACCAAGCCATCATCGAGAAAGGTTACGTTTGTGTAAGGAATGTATATGTTTGGGGTCATTGACAGTGATCCAGAGTGATGTTCTATGACGAATCCCGTTTCACTGTGACAAATTAGTGTGACCACCACCTCCATTAGTGTGGAGTGAGAAGGGAACACGTTATGCACAACAGTATGCTCATGAACGTGGTAGGTGTAGCTCAGGTGTGCTGGTGTAAGCAGGCAACATGCACTACAAGGCTTTACATCTTTGAGCGAGGTAGCGCTACATCCCAGCCGTATTGCCGAGAGATTATTCTGGATTATGCTCGTCCTTTTAGGAGTGTGGTAGGTCCTGAATTTCTGTTTATAAACGACAATGCTTGCCCACATAAGAGCGCTGACATATCGCATATACTAGAAAGTGGAGGTATTGTCCGTATACGCGATAGTCTGCGCACTACTCAGATCAGCAGGCTATACAGCCTGCATGTGATGCCCTTGGCAGGCGTGTTTCCCAATGAAGACTCCCTTCTCAAACAGGGTAAGAGCTGATAGCCACCGTAATAGCGAGTGGAACAATATCTTCCAAGAACATTTTGATAGTTTAGTGGACAGCATAAATAACAGGTGCAAAATATGCATTAGTGTCCAAGGTAATCATACATCTTACTGAGATGATTATACCCGTTTCATTCACGGCTGTTTGAAAAATCTTCTAAGAGGCATATCTTTTATATTTATCTTCTTATTTTTCGATGTGATAACAGATTTGTACTATTTTGCATTCGAATAAATACAAGCTAAATATGTATTTACTTCAATTCTTTCAATCAATGTCTATATAGCAATTATCAAGCAGNATATATATATAAGGTATATAGGTGCTAGATAAGGCTACAAGCCATATCCAGCACCACTGCCACTTGCTCCATTAACTCCAACTTGCACCATATCTTTCACCTGATGCTCCATCATATCTTCCAGTACTAAACAAGTCTATAAATATTACAAAGTATTAACGAAATTTTATAGATATTGATAGATAAATGCTGATTTATGCTGATACAGAATTGAGATCATATTACTTTTACGAACGTGTTCAAATTTCATATTTCCCTAAAGTTGAATAAAAATGGACCAAAATGGTTCCGTATGGTTTTTCTTAAAATATGTGTAAGAATGTAAATAAAAGAATTGCAGTGCTTAGTCTTAAAAATTCATCACAGGTACAAATAATTATATTCTTATAAACTGGTTTTATTGGTATTGGTCTATATGATTAAAAATTCCACGAAACTAATAAATTTAAAAGGCAGTCCAACTAAGCCCACGGATTACATAGAAAATTTGATTTTCACTGTTGTTGATACGGGGCAAAATTAATATGAATCAGCCATAGCTGGAATGCGAGGCATGTCTCCTCATTGGAAGAAAAGCCGCCTGTCCCTTAATCCCCCACGGCTCGGCTGGAATTAATTAAAACATTGAGAAATATATTATACATATAAAATTCAATAATGTTTTTATAATGCAATAAAAGGCGACTGACCATATCTTCTAAAACCGCCGCTGGATCCAAATCCTCCGTTAACTGCTCTACCATGTCTTCCAGTATTATCCATACCTAAAAGTATTATAATTAAAAACTGAACACTTTTTTTCCCAGAAAGATACGACAGAAAAAAACTTGGTTCAAAATTGATATTTCTATTAAATTAAATAAAAACTAGTCAAAATGTTTACGAAAGATTTTTTGAAATATGGGTAAGAACTGGTATATTACCGAGAACGACAAATGCCAAAATATTAATTATTATTACAATGATAGTGAAATATGTATTGAATTTTAAAGGTCGACTTAATTTTATTCTACATCATTTTAAATCGCGAGATATTGAAAATCCAACTATTTATGAAGGAGATTACACTAGCAACCTGTTATATTGATAATATATGAGTCATAATTTCCATAAAAATTATAAAACTCTACACACCATGTTTAACAATGTCAGCTCTTGTTCTATATTCTCCACCAGATGCTCCTACGCCACCGCTGCTTTCTCCAAATCTACCACCAGATGCTTCACCTTGTCCACCACCACCGAAGCTGTTTGCCTTATATCCTCCAACAGATGCACCACCATGTTTTACAGCACGGAACAAGCCTTGAAACATTATAAAAATATAATTCAAAAACACTTGCTGAGAGAAATACAAAACACCAAAAATTTTAAGAAAATGTTCAAAACTTATTAATTAATAAAATTTTAGCAACGAACACTTATAATGTAAAAATATTTAAAAAAATACGTTATTATTTGCATAAATAATATAAAATGCTACACACCAACTTTGCTAGCATTTGTTTGATATCCTCCATTAGATGTTTCAACCCCACCGTTTGCTTTAAATCCTCCCCGAAATTTCTCGCCATCGAAGCCACTTGCTCTATATCCTCCACCAGATGCTTCACCTTGCTTTCTATCACTAGACAAGACTGTAAATATTTTAAAAAATATTAATGAATATTTGCGAACAAAAATATAGAACATCAAAAATTATAAGAACGTGTTAAAAGTTTAATAATAGATAAAGTCATGGGGAAAGGACTTCAAATAATATCTTACTGTTAGCGTACGACTTCTTTTTAATGTATTTTCAAGAACTAAAAGTAAGAAAATGTGAAATACAATTATAAAAAACTATGTCATTCGTGCCAGAAAACCTTTCTTTTTTTATAAATGGGCCTTATTTTTCTCCATATCGCTTTATTTATCGAAACGCTAGAAATTCTGCTAACTTTAAAGATTAAAAGTTCAGTACTATTTATTTTAAAGTCTTGTAAGTCATTATTTTTGTATAAAGATTATTAAAGTGCCACTCACCGAATCCACCCCTACCGCCACCGCTTGCTTCATATTCTTTACCATGTCCCCCAAGACCGCCGCTTTCTGCTTTATATGCTCCACCAGATACTCCATCTTGTCCTTCAACACCACCACTTGCTACATATCTTTTACCAAATACTCCACCAAGACTTCCAACACCACTGTCCCTGGCTCTATACTCTCTACCAGATGTACCACCAGCCATGTCCAGATGACCCCCAAGACCACTGCCTCCTGCTCTATATATTTCACCAGATGTTCCACCAAAACTTCCAACAGACTTGCCTCTTGCTACATATTCTCCACTAGATGCTCGAATTACTCCAACATCGCTACTCTTTCCTCCATATTCTCCATCAGATACTCCATCTTGCCCTTTATCCCCTCCATCTCTAGCTCCATGTCCTCCAGCACTGGCCAAAACTTTAAGCATTAAAAAGATTTAATTAATGATGAGTTACTGACCGAAGCATATAACATCACAATTTGTATATAAATTGTAAAATACTGCACACCATATTTAACACCGCCACCTTTTCCATGTCGTCCAGTACCATTACCGCTAGCTTTATATTCTCTAAAAGATATTCCACCATGTCCTCCTGCACTTGACGATCATTTAAATTATAAAAATTTATTAATGAACAATTACTGACAGAAACATAGTACACCAAAATTCTTTAAGATCATGTTTAAAATTATTAAATTAGTAAAATTATGTGAAAATGCTTTCAAATGTTATCATACTACTTTTAGAAATTATGAAATGCTACAAACCATATCCACCAGCAGCGCTGCCCCTTGCTCTGTATCTTCTTCCATATCCTCCAACCCTTCCCCCGCTTGCTCCATATCCTCCACCAAATGCTCCAACTTGCCCTAAAGTACCAAACAAGGCTTTAAATAGCATAAAAAATGAATAAACGCCTGCTGGCAGAAACATAGGACACCAAAATAAAATTAAGAATGTGGTTTTATAAAAACTACAGCTTTAGAAAATTTGACAAATTTTTTTTTATTTTAAAAATGCCATGAAATGGTACTGACCATATCTTCCACCACCACCGCCTGGTCTATATGCTCCAGCAGTAGCCGTACCTAAAAACATTATTAATATATTTAAAATCGGAACTTTTTCTCAGAAAGATAGGTCAATGACAAATTTGAGAACATGTTCAACTCTCATATTTCTGCTAAGTAAAAATTTATCAGTAAAGATGAGTCAAAATGTTTCCGTGGGACTTTTCTAGAAATATGTGAATGAACTGAGCAAAATACGAAAACACAAAGAATAGTTTTAAAACTTCGTCATTGATACAATAGAATTTTGCTCTTACCGATTGCTTATATTTTAATGAAAATGGTTTTCAATTTTTACAAACAGAGAAATTTTACTACCTGTATTTTAATCAAAATGGTTTTCAATTTTTACAAGCAGGGAAATTTTACTAATTTTGAAAGTTGGTTCACCTAATCGCTGAAAATAGCTGTGAAAATTAAATAATACAAAAATTTTTTTTATTGATTTTAAAAGGCGACATACCATTACTGACCATATCCTACACCGAAAACCGCTAATTAATACATATCCTGTGCCAGTTGCTTTAGCATATCTCCCAACACTAACCATGCCTAAAAGTTTATAATTAATTAAACCTGAACAAAATTTCACAGAAAGATAAAACAACGAAAAACATTCTTCATTTTTTTTATTTCTGTGAATTCAAATTAAAATGCATCAAAAGATTTTTCTAAAACTTTTCTTGAAGAATGCTAACTAACAACTTAACAAAACTAGAAAATGAAAATAATAGTTAAAAAGTTTCGTTACTTGTGAAAAGTAGCTTATTCTTATGAATTTGTGTTGCTGTTTTTGTTTCGATAGTATTTTCAGCAATATATGTCACGAAACGTGAAATTCCAAACAATTAGGAAAGAAATATTTCTGGTTGCAGAAAGTTAGTAGAAATATTGAGAGAGAAAAATAATGATTAGACTTTTATTATTAAAAACTAACATAAAGCTACACACCATGCAGTTTACTTCCTCTGCCATATCCATAACCATATATTCCACCAAATCGTGCAGCATTCGGCAAACCTGAAATTTTAAAAAGAAAGAAAACTAAATAATAAATTATGGATGACAAAAATGTTGGAATTCCAAAAACTTTAAAAACGTATTATAATTTCATCATTTTCCATTTAAAAAAGAAAAATGCTTCCAAAAGTAATTATAAGATTATTCTTTATTTATTTGCAAGATTTTAAGGTTCAAAAAAATTTAAATATATATCTATATAATTTTAAAATAAAACCTCCACTGATGCAATATAAGTTGTTTCATATAAATAATAAAATATTTTTCCATGTATCATTTTAAATTTCAAGATAATTGAGAAGTTATTTAACGAAGTAGGCTAGATGTTTAGACAAAATAAAACCACACCATATCCAAAACGTATAATCAAAGATATGTATGATAACAGCAAAGCATGTATAGAAGTTAATGGAGAATTAACTGAATTCTTTTTGGTAAAAACTGGCGTGAGGCAGGGATGTGTTTTATCAGGATTTTTATTTATGCTGGTGATAGACTGGATTATGCGAAACAGCTTGAAAGATGAAAAAAGAGGAATAAGGTGGAATTTCACAACTACTTTAGAAGACCTTGATTTTGCTGATGACATCGTACTGATTTCATCCAAATGTACAGACCTTCAGCTTAAAACAGACAAATTCAACAAATATTCAAATAGTGTAGGTTTATTCATAAACAAGAAGAAAACTAAAGTAATGAGAATAAATCAAAAGAAAAATGACAAAATTAAAATTGAAAATCACAAAATAGATGAGATAGAGTCATTTAGCTATTTAGGCTCTATTGTAGATAAAAAAAAAGGTGGAAGTAGTGAAGATATTAGACAGACAATCATAGACAGAATAATCAAAGCAAGCACATGTTTTAAGGGATTACATAGGTTTTGGAGAGGGTCAAATATTGAAATAAAGACAAAAATAGTTGTTTACAAAGCTATTGTTAGAGCAGTACTATTATATGGCGCAGAAACCTGGAAACAGACTAAGATCGAAATACATAAATTGGAAACCTTTCCAAACAAATGTTTAAGATTTATTTTAAAAATTTCCTAGCCTTACAAAGTATCAAATCAAAATCTATTAAAGAAAGCTAAAATGAAAGCAATAGAGGATGAAATTAAAAAACGAAGGCGGAGCTGGCTCGGACATATCCTTAGAATGCCCAAAGAAAAAATTACATCTGTTGCGCTTACATGGGAACCAGACTTACCATCCAGGACATGTTTTTGGGCGAATTAAAAGAATGTAGAATATCTGGCTGGGAGGAAGCAAGATCTATTGCTACAGACAGGAGGCGCTGGAGGGATATGCTAGAGGCCTTAAGTGCCCAAAGGCACGTAGAGGATAAGTAAGTAAGTAAGTA
This sequence comes from Parasteatoda tepidariorum, assembly GCF_043381705.1. Lineage (NCBI taxonomy): Eukaryota > Metazoa > Arthropoda > Arachnida > Araneae > Theridiidae > Parasteatoda > Parasteatoda tepidariorum. Next base: position 75,442,811 of record NC_092212.1, read on the forward strand.
TATCCAAAACGTCCAACACTAACTCCATATCCTCTACCGTATCTTCCAGCACTAGAGCCTATGAGCTTTATAAAACTAATTAACTAATAAACAATGACTGAAAATATATATAGAAAGATAACAATATTTTTAAAAAATTTTTCATGTTGGGATAGTAGTTAACGACAATGTCAACCTTCATCTATGAAAAAGTTTACCAACATAGAATCGAGTTAACGTGTTTTATATACTAGTGAATTGGAATTATAATTTTGTAGTGGTTGATACACTACAAATAAATTATCGTAATTCTTTAAAATCATACAAATATGTGTTTAATTATATTTGCATTAGTGTATTAGTTGTTTCACTTTAACTCTTTCTTTTATAGGCTAACTCAAATGACGTATTATACAAAGTGCTACAAATTAGCTACATCAAGTGAGGTGCCATTTCCCTTTAATAATTATTTTTTAAAATTAATTATTTTTAAAATTAGCTTTTAAAAACTCTTTTATAAGTCAAAGGGCGTGAAACTCTAGATATAGGTTCCTAAAAAATTTTTGTACCANAATATATTTAAAATCGGAACTTTTTCTCAGAAAGATAGGTCAATGACAAATTTGAGAACATGTTCAACTCTCATATTTCTGCTAAGTAAAAATTTATCAGTAAAGATGAGTCAAAATGTTTCCGTGGGACTTTTCTAGAAATATGTGAATGAACTGAGCAAAATGTGAAAATTCAAAGAATAATTTTAATACTTCGTCCTTGATACAATTGAATTCGCTCTTATAAATTGCCTATATTTTAATCAAAATGGTTTTCAATTTTTACAAACAGGGAAATTTTACTAATTTTGAAAGTTGGTTCACCTAATCACTGAAAATAGTTGGAAAAATTGAATAATACAAAAAAAGCTTCGTTATTGATTTTAAAAGGCGATTTAACATTACTGACCAGATCCTACACCAAAAACCGCTAATAAATACAAATCCTCCTCCTGTTGCTTTAGCATATCTCCCAGCAATAACCATGCCAAAAAAATAATAATTAATTACACCTGAACAAAATTTCACAGAAAGATAAAACAACGAAAAGCATTCTTCAATTTTTTTTTATTTCTATGAATTCAAATTAAAATTCATCAAAAGATTTTTCTAAAACTTTTCCTGAAGAATGCTAAATAACAACTTAACAAAACTAGAAAATGAAAATGATAGTTTAAAAGTTTCGTTACTTGTGAAAAATAGCTTATTCTTATGAATTTGAGTAGTTTTTTTTACGATGTTATTTTGAGCAATATATTTCGCGAAACGTGGAATTCAAACAATTTGGAAAGAAATATTTCTGGTTACAGAAAGTTAGTAGAAATATTGAGAGAGAAAAATAATGATTAGACTTTTATTATTAAAAACTAACATAAAGCTACACACCATGCAGTTCACTTCCTCTGCCATATCCATAGCCATATATTCCACCAAATTGTGCAGCATTCGGCGAACCTGAAATTTTAAAAATAAAGAAAACTGAATAATAAATTATGGATGACAAAAAAGTTGGAACTCAAAAAACTTTAAAAACGTATTAAAATTTCATCATTTTCCATTTTTAAAAAAAAATGCTTCCAAAAGTAATAATAAGATTATTTTTTATTTATTTGCAAGATTTTAAGGTTCAAAAATTAAAACATATATCTATATAATTTTAAAACAAAACCTCCACTGATGTAATTTAAATTGATTCATATAAATAGTATAATATTTTTCCATGTATCATTTTAAATTTCGAGATAATTGAGAAATTATTTAGATGTTTAGACAAAATAAAACCACACCATATCCAAAACGTCCAATACTAACTCCATAACTCTACCGTATCTTCCAGCCCTAGAGCCTATGAGCTTTATAAAATTAATTAACTAATAAACAATGACTGAAAATATATATAAAAAGATAAAAATATATTTAAAAAAATTTTCATGTGGGGATAGTAGTTAACGACAATGTCAACCCTCATCAATGAAAAAGTGTACCAACATAGAATCGAATTAACGTGTCTTATATACTAGTGAATTGTAATTGTAATTTTGTAGTGGTAGATACACTACAGTTAAATTATCGTAATTCTTTAAAATCATGCAAATATGTGTTTAATTATATTTGCATTAGTGTATTAGCTTTTTCACATTACCTCTTTCTTTTATAGTCTAACTGAAATGACGTATAATACAAAGTGCTACAATTTAGGTATATCAAGTGGGGTGCCGTTTCCATTTAATAATTATTTTTTAAAATTAAATATTTTTAAAAATAGCTTTTAAAATTTCTTTTATATGTCAAAGGGCGTGAAACTCTAGATATAGGTTCCTAAAAATTTTTTGTACCATACATTTAAAAAAATTTTCGACGTTAACAAATTATTTTATAAAAATTCTTTATCTTAATTCCTCATTCTATTACATAGTTGTCTTTGAACCGAGAGATTATAACTTTTTGTGAAAGAATTCTTATAGTGCAATTAATCATTTAAAAGCTATAAAGATACACATAAACAATAAAAATCAGCTTTTAAAAACTTTGTCGACCCCTCCCCCATATTTTGAGAGTAATAAATCCGAACATGGGCAAAAGAAAGGTATAGTTCTTCAGAAAAAAAAACCTTTTGGCTCGAAACAAGAATATTCTACCACAGTTACAGTTAAGCACCATCCCTATTTTAAGATACTAGATTACCATACGATGCTGGATATCAAAATCATGTTCCTGTAATTGCTGTACCCAACTAAACACTCTTTCCCTCATATTTTTAAAATTTAACAGCACTTTAAGTTTTACGTTTAATATTTTACACAAAAACCTTTTGTAATGTTGAGTTAATCTATAAGAATAGGTATTTTTAAGTAAAAAGTAACAATAGAATGCACACCATAACCACCTCTTCTTCTGCTTGGGTCATAAACTCCCCTGGATGTGCTAACATGGTGTCCTCCAAATCCTCCGCCATATTTTCCAGCACCAGACATGCCTAAAAATTATGATGGACATTAAGTGGTGCCATAAAGTAATGCCAAAGCACTAAAAAGTTTATTACTGCACCAATCGTTCTATAAAAAAGAGGAAAGAATAAATTAAACAAAGAGATTTAAACTTAACTTCACAGAATTTAGAAAAACAAACATACCAAATTCAGAAAAGGATTTCATTTTGTTTACTACCCTTTGAAAAATATCAGCAGAAAAAAACCTTGACCAAAACCTCAGTCAAAGACTTGCAGCTGTACCGAATTTACGTTCCGCTTCTACTTACCGGGGAGACTTTGTTGTTTCTTAAGTTCCTTTATTACTTAGCTGTCTGTAACTATTCCTTTAAGCAAGTCATTTAACTTGCACTTCAAGAATCAAAAATCAATTTTTAATTGAAATGGTATTTTCTAACCCAAAAATTTGACCTTTTCAACCTAACTAAACAATGTAATTGTTTTTACTCGAGAAATCGAAATTTCGGGACAATACACAATTCAGAAAATATTATATATATATATATATATATATATATATATATGTATTACATAGAAA
>NC_092212.1:75446650-75472821 GCF_043381705.1 Parasteatoda tepidariorum
ATATATATATATATTAAAAAGTAATGTCGAGTAAAAGGTAAGTAAAAGATAAGGCATTTTAATGGTATGTTATATAAAGATACACACCATGTCCACCTTCGCCTCCTCTACTTATGTCATAATGTCCACCAGATGCTTTTCCATATTTACCGCCAAATCCTCCAGTACTAGATCTGCCTAAAAACATCAAATAATTCAAACTGTCTAAGAAAAAGATAGAACATAAGAAATATTTGCAGAAAAAACACCAATTGCAAGAAAATTTTTTTAATTTGTTAAAATCTCAAAAAATATAAGCAAGGGCATTTTTTTGCACAACATGCGAACAATTAGGATTAAAATCAGCATCCCTCGTGCAATATGATTCGATTCTTATTAATTAAATCTTATGTTTATAGTCTTTTATTCCTCGAGATTCTGGAAATTCTATAAGCAGTTAATATAGGTCCAGTAAATCTTTCTATGCGAATTAGTTATATTGAAAAAATAAGGGGGGGGGGAATTCTGATCACCGAAAGGCGATCACAGGTTACGCATTGGCAAAATGGTTGTTGTCCAATTTATTTTTTTACCCTCTTTATTTGTGTTATTCACCAGAATTAGTATAGAAAACGATCCAGCTTGAACTGTAGGTTAGAAAATTAAAACAATAAAAACAAAAATATGATTTAAATGATGAAATTCTCTTTCATTCACAACTCAAAAATTATTTATGGGATCTGTCTGGTCCCATTTCTAATAAATAAACTCAACAACTTAATGCATAACAAAATTAAAAGTGAAAAAAAGAATCTACAAAAAATTCTCTAACAGCAGCGATCGCCATAGCAACGCATGCAATGACGACGCATGCGCACTGTTTACTATTACTCTTGAACACAGTTGATAAGTGTGATGATGTCCAAATAAGGAGGGCACGCCATCAAACCCAAAACAACACCCATTCTGCCAAAGGGTAATGAATATTCTTATATGGGTAATAAATATTGGTGAATAGTAATCTGTCGATACATACGATATCCAAATTCGCCGCTGCTTGCGTCATATCCTCCAACGGATACCTCATCATCTCCTCCGCCAAATCCTCCACCGTATCCTCCATCACTAGGCATGCCTAAAACATCATGATCATAAGAGAATTAACACTGCTGCCATCACCAATAGTCTGTAGCGTATCTACCACTACAAAAATACAATTCCAATTCACTAGAATATAACACATGATAATTCGATTTTATGAAGGGGTACTTTTTCATAGATGAAGGTTGACATGGTCCATAACAACTCTCCCCACATTAGTGACCCGGACGAGATGTGAACACGCCTACCTTGGCAGAAACGTCCACTACGATTTGAACACACCTACTTCGATGAATGGTCCACATTGAGCAGTTGACTTGATACTTGTGACAGCGACATTGTCCTCCTCACGCTTCTCAGTCTCGATTACACACAACCTATACACTCGACTGCGAATGGCAACACAGGAGCAACCGTGAACTTAATACAGCTATCATGATCAGCACTCAAAAAGTACGGTGATCTTATTACAGCTCTCCCGGCTTCTCACAAAACAGCTTTAAATCAACTAGTGATATTCGTTCATCGAATTCTGTCACAGATATAATTCTGGTGAAGGAGTACTGTAGCGTATCTACCACTACAAAAAATACAATTCCAATTCACTGGTATATGAAACATGTTAACTCGATTTTATGAAGATTCTTTTCATAGATGAAGGTTGACTTTGTCGATATCTGCTCTCCCCACAAGCCTATATTGCAGCTCTAGTGCGACGTAAATAAAGTACCGACCTACCTTTTCACTTTTCGCAAATACGCTATCGCTATCACTTAGCTTACTATGGATATAAGTAGGGATTTACGTTTATCAAATATCGGATTTCGCGCTATTCTTAACCGCTCCCAATAAAAATTGAATATTTTTTACCATCTTAACTTTTGGCCTTCGATAGAGATGTCGACACTATGTTCACCGGAAGGTAAATAGATTCTGCATCCCATTTTTCGTAATTTGGATACACTTAAATTTAGTATTTTATTCTGGAATGGGATTTTTCCTTAATTGGTTCGATTATAACCTAACCAAATTTTATAATTGAGAGAGGGAGTTTTGAATCTGTCGAAATTTCTTTTTTATTTGGTAAATTGACATTCCGGATCACTGCATGTAATGCATGCATATCAAAAATTAATTTAGGATCAGTGAACGTTTTTGAACAGAACCAAAAAAAAAATTAGGATTTTTAAAAAATCAAAATTGGAGATTTGTGAAAATAATGTGAATAGTTAGATTGCTCCCTATATTAAAAAATAGTAAGGATCATGACACTCAAAAAACAGCAGCGTCAGTTTCGGATGTTAAACTTAATGTAGCATTTTCGTTTGCAATGCAAAAATGATATGATTTAGAAACTTGAAAATTCTGAAGTGTGTAAAAAATGTACAGAAGTTATAATGGAATAAAACATTTAGCATTCGATAACTTTTTCCAGAATTATTATGTGTTTAACTTGTAGGTACCATACGGCGCAAATGCCTACTACTAAGAATAAAATCCTCACCACTTGTACAATGTTAGTTTATTTTTACAAATTAGGTATTACTTATGCCTATGGGATATTAATCTCGAGACCTTGCAAATTCTTAAAATTTTAAGTGAATGAGCTGCTAGTCTCATAAAATGAATTAGTCGTGTTGAGAATACGAGAAAAAATATTTCCTTTCTGTTAAAAATTAATACAGCGATACACACCATATTCACCTCCGTCATTGGTGACGTCATAACCTCCATATCCACCTCCAATTTCTCCACTATAACCTCCAGCATCGTCTGAAAACATTAACGTAAAATAATCAAAAATAAAAACGAAAACTGTTTTTTAAATGTACACAAAATATATAATTTATTATGTTTACAAAAATATGTATCTTTCACTTATGTGTAAGATCTGAAAGCCAAAATGCAATAATTATGAATGAAATATCTTGATTTTTCTACAATGCAATTTGATTCTTGATTTGATCGTTAGTATAAACTGGTTGTACTAACGTATACATGATTTTGAAATTCAAAAGCTTGGAAATTTTAAAATAACATGCAACTAGTAGATCAGGTGAAGTAGTAATGCATAGAAAAAAATAGTATGTATCTTTCAGTTATGCATAAGATCTAAAAGCCAAAATGCAATAATTATGAATGGAAATCTAGATTTTTCTGCAATGCAATTTGATTCTTGATTTGATCGTTAGTATAAACTGGTGGCACTAACGTATACATGATTTTGAAATTCAAAAGCTTAGAAATTTTGCAATTTAAAAAATAACATACAACTAATAAATCTGGTGGTAATAATGCATAGAAATCGAAAGAAATATAATTCTTAGAGGTAGAACGAAAAAGTAATTTAACGATAGATACCATATCCATTTTGACCACTGCTTGCTCCATAACCTGCACCAGATGCTTCTCCATGTCCACTGCGATATCCTCCAATGTAACCTCCAGCACCAGACATGCCTAAAAACATTGTATAGAGAGCAAAAAAATATATAGACCACTGTTAATAATTTTTGATCCAATGATCTTCACGTTCTAGGACTCAATCTTAATGGTTCAAGGGGGTGATCGAAAATATGATAATTAATAAGAGCAGATGATAATTTAAGTTACAAAATCTGATACAAAAACGTACTTTCTCTGAATAAACATATCTTTTATTGAACGAATTTGAATTTTGGATCCTCAAACTATATGGGGTGGCCACAATCTCGGACATATGGTCAAATTAGTTTGCTCAGGAGAGGGATCCAAAATTCTTTATATCTCTTGAATTTTTAAACGAATTCAAAAATTTTGGAACACTATTATAGAATTCGTTGATCCAAAGATAATTCCGTTCAAAAAATAAATTTTAGTAAATGTTTACTTGTTTATTATTTTATTTAGTAACAGAGAAATTTTGTATAGTAAGGTATATTGCATAATTTTAAAGTAAGTAATTTTAAATTGCGAGATATAAAATTCGACCGAAATCATTGGAAAAATTCCAGAGAAATTAAAATTTTAAAAATACGACTATTTTTAAAAGTTGATTTCTCAGTAATTATTCTACCGATTTCGCTCAAATTTTGTATTTCGCTATGTAGAATTACAAACTTGAACATAATGCAGAAAATTCCAATGATTCCCAATTTATTAAAATGGTCCTAATGATTCCAATTCAATGATTCTAAATTGAGCATATTACTCTTAGTTTTAGTTCTTAATTTTTTAATTTATTTATATTATTTTTTGAAAACTTAGATTAAAAATTTTTTTTGCGACCCTTCAGATTGGGAACTGTTGGCCTGAGGTGATCTAGTAATGTTAAGAAAACTAAAATAAATATTTTTTACTAGTAAAAAGTAACATAAACAAATAAAAGTATTAGAAGTAACGATACATACCATATCCACCTCCTTTTCCGCTTGCGCTATTATCTCCATGTTTACCCCTATAGCCTCCAAATACGACTATAAACATTAAAAAAAATAATATATATAGGTTGAAAAAAATGGGATTCACAAAATATTAACACCAGTGGCACTCTGGGAAGGTTTTTTGTCCCTGCCAAAAAGTGAAGGCACTTCATGAGTGGCCTACTATGGCCACTCATGAAGCGCAAGTCGGAGGTTTGGTAATATCTTGGTCTGATCTGGAAGGAAGTGTCTTTCAAATTACTATGTGTGGTTGGGAAGAGTTCTTACAAGATTGTTTAGTTGAGTCGTGGTAAATCAAGGGATAGAGCCAATGAGGTGAGTCACAGTGCTGACGTAAGTTATCCTCAGTGGTGGATGGATCATGGGTCCGAGTCTGCTTGTCGTCAGGCTTACCGTGGGAGGTTTTCCTCTCCAAGTAACGCAAATGCGGGTTAGTTCTATTAAAAAAAGTCATCCGCGAAGTCAAATTTCTCATAATACTTGATCATCTGGATTGGGTTCAAAATTACAAGAAATCGAAGTTGAACATTGGTAGCTGTAAACTAAAAGTTCTGTCGGCTGTTTAACAACATTTATAAAATTATAAATATTGTTTAGTTCTGTTCTCACAAGGAATAAAATCTCGAAAAATGTAAGATTCCTACTAGTGGACGCACACCTTCATCAGCAGCAGACCAAGCCAAGAAGTCGACCCTTTTATTGCCTTCTACGGGATCCATTTACAGTGGATCATACATTTGCCTTCTGTCAAGAAGATTAGAAAAATGTCCACGCTAGACTAATGCCCAACCATACTCCAATTAGAGAGGTAACATTTCTGTAGAAACTTTTCTCTTTATATTTTACGATCTATAATTAAGTAAAAATATAATAATACGGAAATTTCTCGTCACTTCTGAAACGTTGTTATGCCTTAAAAATCGGCTTTACGATTGGCTCTATATTATTTTCTATTCCCTGCCTGAGATATTTTACAGTTTACGAAGGAAGTTCAGCTGACCTTTTGATGCGAAATGTTGAGAAAATTTTAAAAAATTGCTCAATTTGGTAGTAAGTAATGGAACGATTCATCCAATTCTAGATGCTCCAACATACATATACTTAGTGCCGCGATGGCTCAGATAGAGCATTCGCTTTCCAATGAGGTGAACCGGGGTTCGATCCCGGCGATGGCTGGTCGATACAAATTCCTCATCTGGCTTACACCGACCACAGTGCTGACGTGAAATATCCTCAGTGGTAGACGGATCATGGGTTAGAGTACCCTTGCCGTCAGGCTAACCGTGGGAGGTTCTCGTGGTATTCCTCTCCATGTAACGTAAATGCCGGTTAGTTCGATCAAAAAGTCCTCCACGAAGGTGAATTTCTCCCAATACGTTCCCAGGCGTTCCCTTGTCTTCTGAATAGGGTTCAAAATGACAAGGCTACGGATTTGAACATTAGTTGTCGTAAATCCGAGAATTGGGTCGGCTGTTTAACGACGGTTATAAAAATATATATATATAAAAAACATACCTATACTTAGGCAGAATTTTATTTGTGATTAGTTTGGGAAAGGCCACATTAGCAAATGATCCAACAATTTTAAATTGCCCAACAAAGTTTAAAACTGGGCTATCGGAAATGATTAGTTTCTCTATGTTCTGTAATGTTTTTTGGTAAGCAAAAAAGTATCCAACGATGCTTCTTCTCAAACTTTCCACTTTCGAATGATTGGGTTTTCACGAATGATCAATTTTTTTTCTATCTTAATTGTACGAAGAGTCCTTTAACAAAAAATTAATTAGAGCAGTAGAGATGATACGAACTCAACCCTAGCTCGGGGTTGTTAGCTGAGAAAAATGTCTCGGCATCGGACTCATGATAAGGTTTTCATTAGCTTTGTCACTACTTTAAACCCAACGTTTCGTTCAGTTATGAAAAAAGTAAAATTTCTAAATTATAAGAAATTACAATGATCTGCTACTTCTGTCCGGTGCCTTTGCTTTACAGTAGCAAAATTTTTATCTTTATCCCATGTTAACTCAGGCTTGGGAGGATTCTAGCTCTAAGTAATCCTATGTATTTCAGGGTCAGGTGGACTTAATTCAAATTTCTTCGAGCCCAAATAGTAAAAATAATTTTAGTAATATTGAATCATTTGCTTAAATATATTTCAAGAAAAGAAACAAATCGCAATTGAATTACATTAGGAAATTTTATACAATTAACGATACAAAAATGAAAAAAAACTTATTATTTATGAACAGTACTATCATGCTACCAACCATATAGGCCATTATTTGCGCCATATGGTCCTACAAGTCCTCTGGGATATCCTTGTCCATTTCCTCCCTTGTAATTTTCTCCCTTGTAATTTCCTCCCTTGAAATTTCCACCAAAACCTCCAAATCCTGCTCTATATTCTCCACTGGATTCTCCGCCGTATCCACCTCCAGATACTGTGCCATATCCTCCTCCAGGTTCACCTCCATATGCTCCACCAGGTCCACCACCATATCCTCCACTGTATTCTCCACCGTATCCACCTTCAAATCCACCTCCATGGACTCCACCATAACCACCTTCAGATCCTACAGCATATCCTATTGCACGAGATCCACCTCCGGATATTACGCCATATATTCCACCTGGTCCAACGAAATATGATGCACCAGGTCCACTGCCATATGTTCCATCGAGTCCATTGCCATATGTTCCATCGAGTCCACTGCCATATGATCCACCAGTTTCACCATTATATGTTCCACCAGGCCCTCCACCATATGCTTCACCATGTTCTCCGCCGTATTCTCCTCCATATCCACCTCCAAATACTACGCCATATCCACCTCCGAATTCTCCCCCATATCCTTCTCCTCCAGATACTACACCGTATCTATCTCCAGAACCTCCTAGATATGCTCCACTGGATCCACCAGCGTATATTCCTGCAAATCCTCCATCGCCTAATGAACCTATAGACATTATTAAATGTAAATACATGCTGTTATGTTACGTAAAACACATTTATAATTTAAATTTTAAAACAAATACTAGTAACAACAAACTGTGAAACTTATTATTGATCACATCATAACAAATATAATTTATTTGGCATTCATTAAATCTCAGGGTAAAATGATAGTGACTATTTTACGTCGCATGTGTGATGAGGAAAGTAACTTTTATTCGATAATAGCTTTAATAAATAATAGGAAGGAATACTACAGGTTATATTCTTTAATTCCATGTACATGTCACATCACCTAAGCACAGGGAAGTATCTGGTTCTATTTTTAAAGCCCAATCTTCCAATGGGTATAGTAGGAACGCACACCATCCAACCATCCGCAGATCGTAATTTTGACCAGAGCCATAGCACGATCAGTCTCCAATCCAGTATCCCCACAGGTATTGATTTGTTATGGGAACTTAGAAGACTTTATAACCCCACGGAGTTTGCGTGCACCAGTCACCATTTTGTACACAGGTCTTCAGCCGTTGGAGATCAAACTCACGTCCTCATGGACATGTGCCAAATGCCTCACCAGCCAGGCTATCCATTTTCACAAAACTTACGCCACTAGATAGAGAATTAAAATCTGCATATTTTGAGAGATAAGTTAATGCAATTAGTGTTTTTCTAAATAAATAATATATTAAACAATATATTAAACAATTAGAGCACTGTTTTTACTATTTAGAACAATTTAAAATTCACTTAAATTGTCAAACAGCTCCTTTAAAACTTACAGATCAGTTGGGTGGTAAAGTCACAATTTTATTTAGTCCTAATTTGTTACAGACAATAGATCAAAAAAATAATCAAGTTAAATTATAGAGTTATGTTACAAGTTAGAGAATTAAATTCTACACAATTTGAGTCATGGATTGATGCCTTTTGCATGCAGAAAATTTATTTCTTCAGAATTAAATTACCAAAGTTAAGGCTAGGGAGTTAGTAAGCAGAAATACTAAGGAAAACTTGCAATTCACTCTTATTGGATATTTCTCGGATAATTTAGGTGCAATTGTCGAAGTTGAAAACAGCAAAAATAGCAATTAGAAATAAATGTAAATGTTAAAAAAAATGACTTACAGTTTTTCAGTCTTAATATTATATTCGATTTGTTATCACATTCGATCATAACCAAATATCAATGTTCGAGAAAAAACAAGATTTACATATTTAAAATAAACTTTAAACTGCATTTACATACTTAAAATAAACTTTAAACTGGTACTGATCCATTGCTTTTCGAGAAAATCCTTCATAATTTGGGGTATATGATGCTTCTCGACGAGAAAAACTCTTCTATTGGTTGTTGGACTTAAAAGAAAATGTTGGTGTTAACCGAAAGAACATCTAAGTTCCGGTTGCAGTTTAGTATATTAAAGCCTAAGGAACTGTAGCTGTTAACCTTCCATTCGTTGGAAATTGTTAAAATATTTTACTAACTTAAATAGATGCTATTGCAATTGATGGATTTTATTAGTTAATTAGCATATTGATTGTGAAAAGGCTTATTTGAAAATTTATTGATGACTTTATCTAGAATGATGTTCTTCACTGTTACTGTCCGTCTTCAAACACGGCGAATCGCTGAGGAGTGTCCGCCGCTTGTCGTGTTAAGACTCTATATTTATTTATTTTTCTTGATTTAAGGTACCCGACAAACATTTTTAAGTCGATTTTGACCAAAATATCAATTTCCTACATTTTATATAAAATAAACCTTGAATCTTTCTCTTACAAATACAGCTCGAGTTTTGTTTCAACGTCAAATAGAACAGAAGTCATGATGATTTAAGGAAACATCTTCGGTAGTTAATAAATTGATAGCAGTGTCTTTTTTTTTGACATTTTTCTCAAAACTCATTTTTTTGTTTATTTTTCTTCATTCTAAAAGAAATATCTAAAAATATATTATTTGAAATTACTTGAAATTTTGTATGAATGTTTTCTACACACAATATCGAAATAGACTATAGAATAGTGGATTAAGCTATTATTTTTATGTTGTACAGCAAAAATAAAAATAATTAATCCCAATTTTTGGCCCTTATAACAAAATAAGTTTTCAATTTTTGCTGTAAAATATCTAAATATAAATATTATATCCAATCCTTAGTTTATTGTCTAAGTTGATTTTCATCAGTATTATAAAGCACGAGTAATCCAAGAATATTAAATTTTAATGAAAGCATGTAATTTTGGATCTTTTTGGGGCTTTTTTTTCCACTCATGTTACTTTTTAAAAACTTTTTTCTTAGTATTTTTTTTACGTTCATACGATGTTTTAGTGTATAATGCATGCATAAATCTAAATTAAAAATTTCTAAATTAAAATTTTAAAGATTTTGTCTCTGAAGGTACCTTAAATTAAAATAATATTGAACATCTATATATTTCAGTGTAGAATTTAAATTCGTTTTGGATATTCACAAAATAACCAAATCATGTATTCTTTACACTAGAGCTTCACATAGTTCATTTAACTATTAGTTCATTAAACTATTAATGTAAACATTTAATTCCTTGCGATTGTTGAAATTTGTGGGACTAGGCACGCCTAACCACTATGAAGATCAGATTCCGTTCTATCATTCACAATCCTGTGAATCAATTAGAAAAAATAGTTAAAATAATTTTGAATCACTTGCTTAGATAAATTTCTGGGAAATAAAATTAGATGGTATTAATCAAATATTCGTATTTAGCGATATTAAAATAAGTCTCTCTCTTTTTGTAATGAGCTCTATGATGCTACCAACCATATTCACCCATGCTTGCACCATATGCTCCACCAGATTCACCATCATATGCTCCATCAAGTCTACCATCATATGTACCGCCAATCTCTCCACCATATCCACCTCCATATGCTCCACCAGCACCTCCACCATCTCCAGTGGCAGGTAATGAACCTATAAACATTATTAAAAGTCAAAACAGGCTTCTCCACTTTTCAATGTTCTACGAAACACATTTACAATTCTAATTTGTAAACGAGTAGCAAAAATAAATTACAAAACTTTTTATAATTGCATTATGATAAATATAATCTATTTGTCAGTCGTCAAATCATTGTGTATAATGATTGTGACTAATTAACGTTACTTGAGAGATTAAAAAAATTTTATCGGAGGATGCATATTCTCTAAGCGTTAACAGAAATTATGACGAAATACTAAAAACAATATTCCTTACATCCACGCCCATCTCCTCCGTAATCATTCCAATAAATCAAAATTCAAAATAAAAATAGTTTAAATAATATTGAATCACTTCTATAAATTTCAAGAAAATAAAAGGAAATTAAAAAATATAATGAAATGGAAAAAAATGAAATGAAATAAATTAAAATTAATAAAAATTTGCATGTTTCACGATATAAAAATAAAGCAACACTCTTTTTGTAAACAGTACTAAGACACTGCCCACGATATCCGCCAGTGCTTGAGCCATATGTTGCATCAGATCCACAGCCACATTCTCCACCAAATCCATCGCAATCTCCTACTCCAGCTCCGTTTTTATAAGTTCAAAGAGATCCCCCGTCGTATGATTCTTTCAATCCTTTACCACATTCTGCTCCAAATCCATCTCCTACTCCAGCTCCGTTTTTATAAGTTCAAAGAGATCCCCTATCGTATGATTCTTTCAATCCTTTACCACATACTGCTCCAAATCCATCGCCATCTTCTACTCCAGATCCGTTTTTATAAGTTCAAAGAGATCTCCTGTCGTATGATTCTTTCAATCCTTTACCACATTCTGCTCCAAATCTACCATTACGTTCACCTGATCCTGCAAATTCGTTGAGAAGAAATGTGTATTTGAAAATTTATTTTGAAAATTTATTAATTTCATCATCTGGATTTCTTGATCTTATCATCTGAAGGTATTCTGAAGTCTGAACTTCATCTGTTCTTTACAGTTGTATTGTTAGGGTCCGTCACATTACACGGGGAAATACTGAAGATAAGATCGTCTCACGAGCTAAATATCTATATTTTATTTATTTGTTAAATTAGTTTAAAATAATGGTAAGTAATAATTATATAGTTATAAATGGAATCTAAGCAAGATTTTTGCAAAATAACAATTAACGCAATTATTTTTTACATAAGCGCGTTACATAGTATTTTTTCAAACCATTATGTAAAATAAAATTCTTGGGGATGTTTAAAGATTGCAGGAGCTGGGCATGTCTTACAACTACAGAGGTCAGAATTCATTTCATCATTCACAATCATGTGAGATAAGCGAAACTAGAAGAAAAATAATTTAAAGAGTATTGAATAAATTGGTTACATTAATTTCAGGAAAATAAAATTAAATGGCGCTAGTAAAGCTTACATATTTATTGAAATAAAAATAAAATAATCTTTTTTGTAAAGAGTTCTATGATGCTACCCACCATATCCACCAAACATGACACCATATGCTCCACCAGGTACAAGACCATATGCTCCACCAGGTGCAAAGTCATATGCTCCACCAGGAACAACGTCATATGCTCCATCAGGTCCAATGCCATATGATCCATCAAAGGCTCCACCAGGTTCAACACCATATGCCCCACCAGGTCTACCATCATGTGTTCCACCGAATCCTCCGTCATATACAGGACCGAATCCTCCGCCATATTCTCCTCTTCCTGATACAACCCCAAATACGCCAGAATATCCTTCTCCAAATCCAACTCCGAATCCTCCACCATATTCGTCCCCAGATGCATCACCATATAATCCACCAGTTCTACCATCATATCCTCCGCCAGATCCATCACCATACGCCCCACTAAATCCACCACTATATGGTCCACCTCGTCCAAACCCATATGCTTCAACCATTTCCTCGCCATATGCCCCACCAAATTCTCCTCCATACCCATCTCCGAATCCTCCTCCAATCTCCGATACTGCAGAAAATATACTTCCAGAATCCTCAGCATATGCTCCACTTGGTTCCCCACCATATGCTCCAAATGTTCCATCACCATAAGCTCCAACGTCATATGCTCCACCTGGCACACCGATATATGCTCCATTAGAACCAACGTCATATGCTCCCTCTGGTCCAGTACCATATATTCCACCAGATCCACCACCATACATTCCTCCAGGTAAACCACCGTATGTTCCACTTGGTCCAACACCATATGAGCCATCAGATACAACGCCAAAAGCCCCACCAGATCCAGCACCATATGTTCCACCAGGTCTACCACCATATGCTTCACCAGGTCTACCACCATGTGTTCTTCCAGGTCCAACGCCATATGTTCCTAGGCTGTATGCGTCACCAGAAGCAACCCCAAACGCCCCACCATATGTTCCGTGTCCACTTTCATACGCTCCACCAGGTACACCAACATATGCTCCACCAGGTCCACCGCCATACGCTCCTCCTTGTCCACCGTCAAATGCTGAACCAGGGCTTTCACCATATGAACCACCAATTCCCCTGCCATGTGCTCCTCCAGGTCCAATTCTATTAGCTCCCCCATATGACCTGCCAGGTCCACCATTATATGGCCCTCCAGGTCCACCACCATGTGACCCTCCAGGTCCATCCCCATATGTTCCACCTGGTCCTCCGCCAGTAGGTCCACCCCCATATGCTCCAAAAGGTCCTCCACCAAATGATCCTACAGGTCCACCAGGTACACCGCCAGCACCAGGCCTTCCAGGTCCAGTGCCATAGGCTCCACCAAGTCCTCCCGGTCCACCTCCATTAGCTCCTCCACCATATGACCCTCCATGTCCACCACCATATGCTCCACCAGATACAACGCCAAAAGACCCACCAAATTCTCCACCATATGTTCCAGCAAGTCCAGTGTCGTATGCTCCAGAAGTGCCACCGCCATATGCTCCACCTGGTCCATCTCCAATAGCCCCATTACGTCCACCACCAAATGACCCTCCAAATCCACCAGGTCCAAAGCCAGGTCCAGTGCCATAGGCTCCGGCAGGTCCACCACCATATGCTCCTCCTGGTCCACCGCCATATGCTGGATCAGGTTTTTCACCATATGAACCACCAATACCCTTGCCATGTGCTCCTCCAGGTCCAACTCCATTAGCTCCACCATATGATCCTCCAGGTCTACCTCCCCCATCAGGTCCAACGCCGTATGCTCCACCAAGTCCAGTGCCATAGGCTCCAGCAGGTCCACCGCCATATGCTCTTCCTGGTCCACCGCCATATGTGGAATCAGTTCTTTCACCATAAGAGCCTCCAATTCCCTTCCCATGTGCTCCTCCAGGTCCAGCTCCATTAGGTCCACCACCATGTGGCCCTCTAGGTCCACCACCATATGCTCCACCAGTACCACCGCCATATGTTCCACCAGGTCGGGCACCATATGATCCTCCGGGTCCACCAGGTACACCGCCACCACCAGGTCCACCAGGTCCAACGCCGTATGTTCCACCAGATCCAACGCCAGGTACAACGCCGAAAGCCCCACTAAATCCTCCACCATATGTTCCAGCAAGTCCAGTGCCGTATGCTCCAGCAGGACCACCGCCATTTGCTCCACCAGGTCCAACTTCATATGCTCCACCACCATATGACCCTCCAGTTCCACCACCATATGACCCTCCAGGTCCACCACCATATGCTCCACCAGGAACAACGCCAAAAGCCCCACCAAATCCTCCCCCATATGTTTCAACAAGTCTAGTGCCGTATGCTCCAGCAGGACCATCGCCATATGCTCTACCTGGTCCACCTCCATTAGGTCTACCACCATATGCTCCTCCAGGTCCACCACTATGTGACCCTCCAGGTCCACCACCATTAGGTCCACCACCATATGCTCCAAAAGGTCTTCCATCATACGATCCTCCAGGTCCACCAGGTACACCGCCAGCACCAGATCCACCAGATTCAACGCCATATGTTCTACTGCCAAATGAGACTCCAGATACAACGCTAAAAGCCCCACCATATCCTCCACCATATGAACCACCAATTCCTCCGGCATGTGCTCCTCCAGGTCCAACTCCATTAGCTCCACCACCATATGCACCACCAGGTCCACCACCAAGTGATCCTCCAAGTACACCAGGTATACCGCCACCGCCAGGTCCATCGCCATATGCTCCACCTGGTGCACCTCCATTAGGTCCACCTCCATATGCTCCACTGGATCCACCACCATATGATCCTCCAGGTCCACCAGGTCCGGCGCCATATGCTCCACTAGTTCCACCAACATATGATCCTCCTGGGCCACCAGAAACACTGCCACCACCAGGTCCATCGCCATATGCTCCACCTGGTCCACCTTCATTAGGTCCACCCCCATATGCTCCACCTGGTCCACCACCATATGCTCCGAAAGGTCCTCCACCATATGATCCTCCAGGTTCACCACCATATGACCCTTCCGGTCTTCCACCATATGCTCCACCAGGTCCACCACCATGTGACCCTCCAGGTCCACCCCCATATGTTCCACCTGGTCCACCTCTAGTAGGTCCACCACCATATGCTCCAGAAGGTCCTCCACCATATGATCCTCCAGGTCCACCAGGTACACCGCCAGCACCAGGCCCTCCAGGTCCAGTGCCATAGGCTCCACCAAGTCCTCCTGGTCCACCTCCATTAGCTCCTCCACCATATGACCCTCCATGTCCACCACCATATGACCCTCCAGGTTCACCACCATATGACCCTCCCGGTCTTCCAAATGCTCCACCAGGTCCACCACCATGTGCTTCATTAGGAACAACGCTAAAAGACCCACCAAATCCTCCACCATATATTCCAGCAAGTCCAGTGCCGTATGCTCCAGCAGGACCATAGCCATTAGGTCCACCTCCATATGCTCCACCAGGTCCACCACCATATAATCCTCCAGTTCCACCAGGTCCACCGCCATATGCTCCACCAGCATATGACCCTCCTGGTCCAATTGTTCCACCTCCACCACCAGATCCGTCGCCGTATGCTCCACCATGTCCTGCACCATAGGCTCCAGCAGGTCCACCGCCATATGCTCCTCCTAGTCCACCGCCGTATGCTCCTCCAGGTCCACCGCCGTATGCTCCTCCTGGTCCACCGCCATACGCTGAATCAGGTCTTGTGCCATATGAACCACCAATTCCTCCGGCATGTGCTCCTCCAGGTCCAACTCCATTAACTCCACCACCATATGCTCCACCAGGTCCACCACCATATAATCCTCCAAGTCCGGCGCCATATGCTCCACCAGGTCCAACGCCGTATGCTCCACCAGGTCCAGCCCCATTAGGTCCACCTCCATATGGTCCGCCACTTCCACCACCATATGATCTTCCTGGTCCACCAAGTACACCAATACCACCAGGCCCGCCAGTTTCAAAGCCGTATGCACCACCAGGACCACTGCCATATATTCCTCCTGGCCCACCAGGAACACCGCCACTGCCTGGTCCACCTCCATTAGGTTCACCACCATATGCTCCACCTGGTCCAGCGCCATATGATCTTCCGGGTCCACCAGGTACACCACCAGCGCCAGATCCACCAGATTCAACGCCATAGGTTCTACTGCCAAATGAGACTCCAGATACAACGCTAAAAGCCCCACCATATCCTCCACCATATGAACCACCAATTCCTCCGGCATGTGCTCCTCCAGGTCCAACTCCATTAGCTCCACCACCATATGCACCACCAGGTCCACCACCAAGTGATCCTCCAAGTACACCAGGTATACCGCCACCACCAGGTCCATCGCCATATGCTCCACCTGGTGCACCTCCATTAGGTCCACCTCCATATGCTCCACTGGATCCACCACCATATGATCCTCCAGGTCCACCAGGTCCGGCGCCATATGCTCCACTAGTTCCACCAACATATGATCCTCCTGGGCCACCAGAAACACTGCCACCACCAGGTCCATCGCCATATGCTCCACCTGGTCCACCTTCATTAGGTCCACCCCCATATGCTCCACCTGGTCCACCACCATATGCTCCGAAAGGTCCTCCACCATATGATCCTCCAGGTTCACCACCATATGACCCTTCCGGTCTTCCACCATATGCTCCACCAGGTCCACCACCATGTGACCCTCCAGGTCCACCCCCATATGTTCCACCTGGTCCACCTCCAGTAGGTCCACCACCATATGCTCCAAAAGGTCCTCCACCATATGATCCACCAGGTACACCAGGTACACTGCCAGCACCAGGCCCTCCAGGTCCAGTGCCATAGGCTCCACCAAGTCCTCCTGGTCCACCTCCATTAGCTCCTCCACCATATGACCCTCCATGTCCACCACCATATGACCCTCCAGGTTCACCACCATATGACCCTCCCGGTCTTCCAAATGCTCCACCAGGTCCACCACCATGTGCTTCATTAGGAACAACGCTAAAAGACCCACCAAATCCTCCACCATATATTCCAGCAAGTCCAGTGCCGTATGCTCCAGCAGGACCATCGCCATTAGGTCCACCTCCATATGCTCCACCAGGTCCACCACCATATAATCCTCCAGGTCCACCAGGTCCACCGCCATATGCTCCACCAGATCCACCAGCATATGACCCTCCTGGTCCAATTGTTCCACCTCCACCACCAGATCCGTCGCCGTATGCTCCACCAGGTCCTGAACCATAGGCTCCAGCAGGTCCACCGCCATATGCTCCTCCTGGTCCACCGCCGTATGCTCCTCCTGGTCCACCACCGTATGCTCCTCCTGGTCCACCGCCATACGCTGAATCAGGTCTTGCACCATATGAACCACCAATTCCTCCGGCATGTGCTCCTCCAGGTCCAACTCCATTAACTCCACCACCATATGCTCCACCAGGTCCACCACCATATAATCCTCCAGGTCCGGCGCCATATGCTCCACCAGGTCCAACGCCGTATGCTCCACCAGGTCCAGCCCCATTAGGTCCACCTCCATATGGTCCGCCACTTCCACCACCATATGATCTTCCTGGTCCACCAAGTACACCAATACCACCAGGCCCGCCAGTTCCAATGCCGTATGCACCACCAGGTCCACTGCCATATATTCCTCCTGGCCCACCAGGAACACCTCCACTGCCTGGTCCACCTCCATTAGGTCCACCACCATATGCTCCACCTGGTCCAGCACCATATGATCTTCCGGGTCCACCAGGTACACCGCCAGCACCAGATCCACCAGATTCAACGCCATATGTTCTACTGCCAAATGAGACTCCAGATACAACACTAAAAGCCCCACCATATCCTTCACCATATGAACCACCAATTCCTCCGGCATGTGCTCCTCCAGGTCCAACTCCATTAGCTCCACCACCATATGCACCACCAGATCCACCACCAAGTGATCCTTCAAGTACACCAGGTATACCGCCACCACCAGGTCCATCGCCATATGCTCCACCTGGTGCACCTCCATTAGTTCCACCACCATATGCTCCACTGGTTCCACCACCATATGATCCTCCAGGTCCACCAGGTCCGGCGCCATATGCTCCACTAGTTCCACCAACATATGATCCTCCTGGCCCACCAGAAACACCACCACCACCACCAGGTCCATTGCCATATGCTCCACCTGGTCCACCTTCATTAGGTCCACCCCTATATGCTCCACCTGGTCCACCACCATATGCTCCGAAAGGTCCTCCACCATATGATCCTCCAGGTTCACCACCATGTGACCCTCCCGGTCTTCCACCATATGCTCCACCAGGTCCACCACCATGTGACCCTCCAGGTCCACCCCCATATGTTCCACCTGGTCCACCTCCAGTAGGTCCACCACCATATGCTCCAAAAGGTCCTCCACCATATGATCCACCAGGTACACCAGGTACACTGCCAGCACCAGGCCCTCCAGGTCCAGTGCCATAGGCTCCACCAAGTCCTCCTGGTCCACCTCCATTAGCTCCTCCACCATATGACCCTCCATGTCCACCACCATATGACCCTCCAGGTTCACCACCATATGACCCTCCCAGTCTTCCAAATGCTCCACCAGGTCCACCACCATGTGCTTCATTAGGAACAACGCTAAAAGACCCACCAAATCCTCCACCATATATTCCAGCAAGTCCAGTGCCGTATGCTCCAGCAGGACCATCGCCATTAGGTCCACCTCCATATGCTCCACCAGGTCCACCACCATATAATCCTCCAGGTCCACCAGGTCCACCGCCATATGCTCCACCAGATCCACCAGCATATGACCCTCCTGGTCCAATTGTTCCACCTCCACCACCAGATCCGTCGCCGTATGCTCCACCAGGTCCTGCACCATAGGCTCCTGCTGGTCCACCGCCATATGCTCCTCCTGGTCCACCGCCATATGCTCCTCCTGGTCCACCGCCATATGCTCCTCCTGGTCCACCGCCATATGCTCCTCCTGGTCCACCGCCGTATGCTCCTCCTGGTCCACCGCCATACGCTGAATCAGGTCTTGCACCATATGAACCACCAATTCCTCCGGCATGTGCTCCTCCAGGTCCAACTCCATTAACTCCACCACCATATGCTCCACCAGGTCCACCACCATATAATCCTCCAGGTCCGGCGCCATATGCTCCACCAGGTCCAACGCCGTATGCTCCACCAGGTCCAGCGCCATTAGGTCCACCTCCATATGGTCCGCCACTTCCTCCACCATATAATCCTCCTGGTCCACCATGTACACCGCCACCACCAGGCCCACCAGTTCCAACGCCGTGTGCTTCACCAGGTCCACTGCCATATATTCCTCCTGGCCCTCCAGGAACACCGACACTGCCTGATCCGCCTCCATTAGATCCACCACCATATGCTCCACCTGTTCCAGCGCCATATGATCTTCTGGGTCCACCAGGTGCACCGCCAGCACCAGATCCACCAGATTCAACGCCATATGTTCCACTGCCAAATGAGCCTCCAGATACAACGCTAAAAGCCCCACCAAATCCTCCACCATATGAACCACCAATTCCTCCGGCATGTGCTTCTCCAGGTCGAACTCCATTAGCTCCACCACCATATGCTCCACCAGGTCCACCACCATATGATCCTCCAAGTCCACCAGGTACACCGCCTGCACCAGGCCCTCCAGGTCCAATGCCGTATGCTCCACCAAGTCCAGCGCCTTTAAGTCCACCGGTATATGCTCCACCAGGTCCTCCACCGTATGATCTTCCAGGTCCACCAGGTTCACCAGGTACCCCGAAAGCACCAGGCCCTCCAGGTCCAGCGTGATATGGAGCTGGTCCAGGTCCTCCTCCATTAGCTCTACCACCATATGACCCTCCAATTCCAAAACCATATGATCCTCCAGGTCCACCAGGTCCGGCGCCATATGCTCCACCAGGTTCAACATCATATGCTCCCGCAGATCCACCGCCATATATTCCTCCTGGCCCACCAAGTACACCACCACCACCAGACCCACCAGGTCCACCTCCATATGCTCCACCAGATCCATCGCCATATGCTGAATCAGGTCTTACACCATATGAACCTCCAATTCCTCCGGAATGTGCTGCTCCAGATCCAACTCCATTAAATCCACCACCATATGCTCCACCGGATCCGCCACCATATGATCCTCCTGGTCCACCATGTATACCGCCACCACCATGCCCACCAGATCCAGCGCCATTAGGTCCACCTCCATATGCTCCTGCAGGTCCACCACCATATGATCCTCCAGGTCCAGCAGGTATACCGCCACCACCAGGCCCACCTGGTCCAACGCCGTATGCTCCACCAGGTCCAAAGCCATATTTTCCACCAGGTCCAACGTCATATGCTCCAGCAGATCCACCGTCATATATTCCTCCTGGCCCACCAGGTACACCGCCACCATCAGGTCCAACACCATATGCTCCACCAGGTAAAACGCCAAAAGCCCCTCCAAATCCTCCACCATATGCTCCAACAAGTCCAGTGCCGTATGCTCCAGCAGGACCACCGCCATATGCTCCACCTGGTCCACCTCCATTAGGTCCACCAACATATGCTCCACCAGGTCCAGCACCATATGACCCTCCAGGCTCACCACCATATGATCCTCCAGGTCCACCAGGTACACGGCCACCACCAGGCCCACCAGGTCCAACCCCATATGCTCCACCAGGTCCAACACCATATGATCCTCCTTGTCCGCCAGGTACACCACCAGTACCAGACCCACCAGATTCAACGCCATATGTTCCACTGCCATATGAGCCTCCAGATACAACGCTAAAAGTCCCACCATATGTTCGAGCGAATCCAGTGCCATATGCACCAGCACGATCACCGCCATGTGCTGCTCCTGGTCCATCTCCAATAGCTCCATTACGTCCACCGCCATATGCTCCACCAGATCCACCACCATATGACCCTCCAGGTCTAATTGTTCCTCCTCCAGGTCCATCGCCATGTGCACCACCAGGTCCTGAGCCATAGGCTCCAGCAGGTCCACCGCCATATGCTCCTCCTGGTCCACGGCCATATGCTGAATCAGGTCTTGCGCCATATGAACCACCAATTCCCCCTGCAAGTGCTCCTCCAGGTCCAACTCCATTAGTTCCACCACCATATGACCCTCTAGGTTTACCACCATATGCTCCATCATTTGCTCCACCACCAGGTAAAATGCCAAACGCCCCACCAAATCCTCCACCATATGCTCCAGTAAGTCCATTGCTGTATGCTTTAGTAGGACCATGACCATATGCTCCTCCTGGTCCACCTCCATTAGGTCCAACTCCATATGCTCCACCAGGAGCACCGCCATATGCTCCACCAGGTCCAACGCCATATGCTCCAGAAGATCCACCACCATATATTGCTCCTGGCCCACCAGGTACACCGCCACCACCATGTCCATCGCCATATGCTCCAATAGGTAAAACGCCGAAAGCCCTACCAAATCCTCCTCCATATGTTCCACCAAGTCCCGTGCCATATGCATCAGCACGACCACCGCCATATGCTCCACCAGATCCACCACCATATGACCCTCCAGGTCCAATTGTTCCACCTCCACCACCTGGTCCTGCGCCATAGGATCCAGCAGGTCCACCGCCATATGCTCCACCAATTCCTCCAGCATATGCCCCTCTAGGTCCAACTCCACTAGCTCCACCTCCATATGCTCCACTAGGTCCATCACCATGTGATCTTCCAGGTACACCAGGTACACCGTTACCACCAGGCACACCAGGTCCAACGCCGTATGCTCCACCAGGTCCAGCGCCGTATGCTCCACCAGAGTCAACGCCATATGCTCCAGCAAATCCACTGCCATGTATTCCTCCTGGCCCACCAGGTACCCCACCACCACCAGATCCAACGCCATAAGTCCCACCAAATCCTCCACCATATTCTCCAGCAAGTCCTGTGGCGTATGCTCCAGCTGGATTAGCGCTATATGCTCCACCTGGTCCACCTCCATTAGGTCCACCACCATATGCTCCTACAGGTCCTGCACTATATGACCCTATAGATGCACCACCATATGATCCTCTAGATCCTCCAGGTCCAACGCCATGCCATCCACCAGCTCCAGCTCCATATGCTCCGGCAGATCCACCACCAGATGCTCCACCATGTACACCACCAAAAGTCCCACCAAATCTTCCACCATATGTTCCCGCCAGTGCAGTGCCATACGCTCCACCAGGTTTACCACCATATATTCCAGCAAGTCCAGTGCCGTATGCTCCAGCAGGACCACTGCCGTATGCTCCAGCAGGACCACCGCCATATGCTCCACCTGATCCACCTCCATTACGTCCACCACCATATCCTCCACCATGTCTAGCACCATATGACCCCCCAGGTCCACCACCATATGATAATCCAGGTACACCAGGTACTCCGCCTATACCAGGCCCACCAGGTCCAACGCCGTATGCTCCACCAGGTCCAGCACCATATGCTCCAGCAGGTCCAACACCATACGATACTCCAGGTCCACCAGGTACATTGCCACCTTCAGGCCCACCCAATTCAATGCCATATGTTCCACCGCTATATGAGCCTCTAGATACAGCGCCATATGCTCCACCAGATATCTTTCCTGAAACTTGGATATACGCTCCTCCTGGTCCACCACCATATGATTTACCAGTCTTACCACCATATGCTCCACCAGATAAACCACCATATGTTCCACCAGATAAGCCACCATATGATCCACCTGGTCCACTCCCATATGTTCCTCGAGGTCCACCGCTGTATGCTCTTCCAGGTCCACCACCATATGACCCTCCAGGTCTATCGCCATATGATCCACCTAGTCCAACGCCATATGCTCTACCAGATACAATGCCATGTGCCCCACCAAATACCCCGCTATCTGCTCCACTAGGTTCACCTCCATCAGCTCCATTAGGTACACCACCATATGCTCCACCAGGTCCACCACCATGCGTTCCTCCAGGTCCAATGCTATGTGTCCCACGAGGTACACTGCCATACCCTCCACCATATGCTTTACTGAATCCTCCAGCAGCTAACGAACCTATAAATAGTATTAAAAATAAATACAGTTTGCTCTACGTTTTAATTTTATATAAAATACTTATACAATTTTAAATTAATAATTAGATTCAATAATGAGATACGAAACTTATTAACACCTATCAAATTAATTGTCATTTATCGGGTCTTTGTTTGCGTGTTACACGATTGTGATTATTTGATGTCACTTGTGAGGTGAAATGTTTAACTTTTTTCGAATAATGCAAAGGAAAATAAATTTAAATGGTAATTGATTAATTTTCGTAAAATTTACATATTTAATGATTAAAAAAGATTTATTTGTTAAGTGCAAAAAAAAACTATTTGAAAAAGTTGCTATCCATTGTATCAGTCAATGCTCACTCCATATCCGCCACCGGAACTTTACAGAACAATGCAAAAAGGGGAAGAAAAGAAAATAATAATAAAAATAAAATAACAAAAAACTGGAAAAAAAATTTCAAATTTTGAAAAATTTATAACCTTAAAATTTAAATTTTAAAAAGTCTGGAAATTAAAAGATATAATCAGCTCACACGATTATATCCGCGAAAAAAGAGTGCTTTCTAACATTGCATCAATATAGCCAAAGCAAAATATATCAATGCAATAATGTGAGAAGCACTCAAAATTTTACAAAAAAATTTCAACAAATAAAATAGAGCACAATAAGTAAAAATATTTCGTAAAAACAGAAAATAAAATATAAAGAAAATACAGAAGTGAACATGAAATGAAAACTATAAAGCGAATTCAAATGAACTTACATGAACGGAAAATTTCTTAAGAATGATTTCAAATACTTTCGTAGCAAGATTGCCAGATTGCAAAAAATGAAAACAAAAGCGTAAATCGTGCTAAAAGCGTAACTAGGGGAGTTTTGTATTAAAGTGCGTTCTTGCTGCATTACTGAAGCGCGTTTGATTTGTTAGTTGCCAAGGATGGACCTGAAAATGGATGTACGCAAGGTAATATTATACTGGATAATTTAAAGAAGTGGACAATCAACAATATTAGAAAATAAATATTTATTTAAGAAATAAAGAAAAAAATATATAAAATAGAAAAGAGAAAGAAACATGAATTGCCTGTTTTCCCCATAGTTTTAGCCGCGGATTTGCCCGAAATGGATTTGCACATTTATATATATATATATATATATATACACACACACACTCGATTCATAATTTTTTCATTTTCCTCAGTGTACTTTAGACAATATACAATATTTCACGCATTGCTTAATTTTGGAAAAATCCAGAGCATTTTAAAAAGATAAAATTAATGTACTCATTAATAATTTAGTTTGCGCATTGTGTAGTATTACTATGTATTAAGGCTAAATGCTGCTCTTAAGTAATAGCGATAATTTCAATAAATCTTTGAGTTTTGCTATCAAAATTGAAAATGAATTTATCTGGGATGCGAGTATTGCTATCGTAAGTGTAACATAATATTCAAAAATATGATGCTAAGCTATAAATCACAAACAATCAAAATAAAATGAGAGGCCACATAGTACAGATTAAGGAAAATAGTATTAAAAAACTTTAATTAATATAAATTTGATTTGATGTAATACAAAATTAAAATAGTCATGTTATTGCGAATTAATTTAAACATTAGAGTAAAAGAATTAATTATTCATTTGATTTCACTTGTAAAAGATAAAAAATAAATTTGTGAAAATTCATGAAAAATATAAATATGTGCTTCAAAATGTAAAATGTTATTCAAATAATGCTACACACCATGTCCACTACTACCCATGCTTGTGCCATATCCTGTTCCATATTTGCCAGGACCTACCCAACCTGCATATAATATTAAAATAACAATTATAATGACGGTTTCACAAAATAACATAAAACAAAAAAAACTTTTTTTATTGTAAAAAAGAATATATAAAAGAAATTGCAGCAATTATTATTAAATTCATATTTTTTTCAAGTACTCAGGCTGTTCAAAGAAGAAGTGACTAAAAGTTATCTTTTAGGTCAAAAAGTAACTTTAATTCAATTAACAATAAATAAAGAAACGGAAATTTTTAATTACTACAGATATTTTTTTTAAACATTCGCAAAAATTTTTAGCCTTCGTTTCTGTCTACTGTTTCATAATTTTTTTTTTATTTCATCAACTTGCTTTTCTCAAAATTACATACATAATCTAAATTTCCCTTAAATATTCAATTGGGTCAAGATCTGGTGAGTTAGCTGTTCACTGTAGCTCTGTTGGAGTTCTTCTAGCCAGATCTTAGTTGATTTTTTAAATGATAAAGTTAAATATTCTTGAAAAGTAAAATTATCCCCAAAAAAAGTTTTCAGACGGTGGAGTCATGCAGTGCTCGAAACTATCTTATATCGGAATAAGCCTTTTCTTTGAAGATACATCATACCCTTCAATGTACATTTGATCTCATTCATAATATCACACTAACTGCGAATTTTACCAAACGTTTAAGGCACATTTTTTTAAATGATTCCTGTTTTATTCCTTACACAAGAGTACCTCGAGTGCCATAGGACACATAGAACATATACTTTCATCACTAAATAATATTTTTTTCCAATTCTGCAAGCCCTATAACAATCATCCATGCAAGCTCTTGTTTAAATGTCATAAGTAGCCTCGTTTTTGGAAGACGAAATTAGAATTCAAATTTATGATGACGTCTATTTCGAACTTTTTTTTCTTCTTACCATTTCCAATGCAAAATTATAATCGTTCAAAATTATAATCGTACCAAAATAATTTTAACCGTTCAATCGACGATTTAATTTTCCAACAAGATTTAGCTTCAACTCATATATCAAAATCAACACCGCTCTGACTGTAGCAATGGCAAAATTATAGTACTACCGTCAGTGGCTAATCCAAATCTTAAGTAAAAATGAAATTTATGGAGGATATTAATGAAAGAACTGCAAGAAGTTGCTTCTACAAACAAAACTGAATTAGTGGAAATCATTAAGTCTACTTAGGCTAATGTGACCACAAAAAAAGACTGCATACATTCATCAATGATTTAATTTTCCAACAAGATTTAACTTCCCCTCATACATCAAAATCAACTTAGATCTGATAGGAGGAAACGGCAAAATTATTAGCACTACCGTGAGTGGCTAATTCAAATCTTAAGCGAAATGAAATTTATGGAGAATATTAATGAAAAAAATTACAAGAAGTTTCTCCAGCAAACAAAATGTCTAGCACCATAT
>NC_092212.1:75476245-75537974 GCF_043381705.1 Parasteatoda tepidariorum
GTGCTGCTGTTACGCTGCACACGAGCGGCTACTGCAGGATAAGATAATCCAGCTTCACGAAGGCCGCTGATTCTCCCCCGTTTAAACTCCGTAAGTTGTTGAAATCTCGCTCTCTTTCGTCGAATAGGCATAAGTAATGACTAAGCTAACATTTACCACTAGCAGATAACCACCGATAACCATACTCGCTTGGCTACAGTCGTCTATTTATTCGGATCCATCCGCCGTTCAGAGGGCGCTGCTCAACATACGCATGCGCTACGGGTCTGAAATTCTAATCATTTGCATATTATGCTCTACTTTGCATTTCCTGAAAATTTCAGCTCACTCGCGTATGTCCTTCATGGTGTTGCAATTTTCACAAACATGAGTTTAGAACCGCTATTTAGTGAAGAGAACTTAGTGAAGAAGAAATTGAATTGAAGCTGCATGACTAGCCCAGATCACAAACGAAGTCATTAATGAAATTTGCATTGTTATTGTCGAATGGCTAATAGATATAATCAATCAGTGCTTTGTCAAGGGATAGTTCTTGAGCACATGGGAATAGCAAAGTTAGTACTAATGCCCAAAAACGGAGAAAAAATAAAGCTAGATCACATGCTAAGAAACCTGAATGCCTAATCTCAAGAGTAGGAAAAGTTTAGGGCAAGCATATAGAATAGTTTACTTCCTACACATTAGGATTTCTGGACCAAGGTCAATTTATTTTCAGGAAAAACAGGTCAACTACCACGAGGTCACAAAATTCTTTAACAGTTCCAAAGCTGAAGGGAAATTTATGTTAGATTTTGTAATGGATGTTAGGAATGCATTCAATAAGGCTTAGTGGAACAATACTATTAATAAACTGAAGACGCGATAACTCCTGCTTTAGTCATAAGGAGCTTTTTAAAGAACTGGACAGTATTCAACGAAGGTAACAAAAGCAAGATCAGACAGGAAAATAACATAGGAGTGCTGTAAGGACGGGTGCTCGGACCTATACTATGGTTAATTTTGATTAACGACATTTTCAGTCTGCAACTACCAACCGGAACAAGACGAAATTTATTTAATAGTGATATTTTTGTTAAAATAAAAGGAGACAACTTATACCATGATCTGAAAGCAGAGGAAATTATAAGGTTAAAAAAACGACAGCCGGTAACACTAAAGGTTTTTCTGTTAAGGGAAACAAAGTTTCAAAACAGTCGTGAGTAAAGCTTGATCGAAATAGATATAAATATAACAAATACCAAAAAATATAAAATACTACTAGCTCCTAACCAAACCTTTATTCCACATCTTAAGAGGTTAGAATAAAGATAATCAATTACGCTACTAAACAATTTGAAAAATATCAGTAGATCGAGATGTGGCCTGAGAAACAATAATATTAAGATTAATAGTGGCCGACCTACTCCCGGAGGAGTTTTCGGATAAGGGTTCGATCCGTCACCACGTGAGAATCAAACATTACAAAATTACAGTAAAGTAAAATTAAAACTAACAAAGATTGATACACATTAGAAAAAATCACAATATTAATGACGTGTAAATTTAAAACAATAAATCAAGTATTGTAAACCATGCAACAACAGGTAGTTTAGCATCCCCAATGTGATTTAATATTTAGATATTAAGAACAATAATATTAAAAGTAACTGTTATTATTAAAAGGATCATACACCACGGAGATGAATATTGATGAGACGAGAAAGCTAAACAAATTAACAAGCGTACAAGGACCAACATAGTTTGGCACAAGCAAGTGTTTTCGGATAGTGTCAATCGTTGGACTGCAAATACTAACAGGGATATTACTGAATGAACTAAAGGCCAATGTTGAATCAGTAAAAGGAAAAGGCATTGCACGAGGATGCAACGACATTCGAAATAGAATTCAAGTTTTGTCCACTTGGGATCATTGCACATCTAGCTAAAAACTTTTGTGTCGAACGGAGAACAGAGCTAACAACTAATAAAGGATTCGAGATTTTTCACCGATGGCAATTAAATCAATATAAATGGCTCTGTCATGTTTAAAATAAATGTATTTTTTTAAAAAAAAGAAACGAAAACTGTTAGTAAACTATATTTTAGTATTATTCTTAAAATCTGAATAGCTCTCTGTGAATCCTCTGACTTATAAAATTTTGCATTAATTTAGGCATAATAATTAATTTCACCGATTTTTGTGTCTTTAAAAACTTATTTAATTCAAGATTCTTAAGAAATTCTTATAATTTTTAGACATATTTTAGATATTCATTCAATCAATACTTTGCAACATTGTAGACATGATAGTTGAAGATTTTTGACATTGGTAGCAAAAAAAATGGTACTTTGCAAATGTAAAAAGAAATGCTATAAATTCCGCTATTGTTCTAAGAAAAAATTCGTAACATTTAGTACTTTTTTATTAATGCAGAAAGATGATGAAAAATACGAATAATTTCCAGAAATCAAGAGCTTATAAATATGATGTAGAACAATTTTATCTTGCCTTCACGTAATGAATCATCCAATTACTTTTTCCATTTAATGAAAGAGATTCGAATATTTCTCATAATTTCAAATCTTTAGATGTGTTATCATGAATGCAATTATCACATAATTCCGCTGAGCTCATTAATTTAAATGGTTGGTGTCGTATTCCTCTATTGAATCATATTTCATGGTGTGCTTGAATAGTTTTTGTTATTTCTATGGCATTAAAAGAATACAAATCCTCTTCTGTGGGGTAGTTTAAGAGGTGAAGGCCTACAATTAATTTAAATATCAAATTTATTACAAAAAAACATTTTAACAAAACTGATGGCCTGTCTTTTTAAAATTTAAGTTCTTCATCATAAGATAAGACTTTGACTCACTTCCTCCATTATCTTATGAAAAATATCATCTTATAAACTGATTTTCATATGAAAAATTGTAAAAAAAATCTAAATTTTCATTTAGTGAATTGAATGTTAATTTAATTTTACCAGTAAAGTAAAATATTTAACAATATCAAAATATTCGGAAAAATGCACGTTTTACTTCTTAAAAAATAATACAAATAATGTAACACACCTTGTCCGCCATTGCCCATGCCTGTACCATATCCTGTGTCATATTTCCCTGCACCTAACCAACCTATAAACATTACAAAAATATCAATTATAATAACCAAAGACTAATAAGAAAATAACAGAAAAAAAAATTTTTTAATGTAAAATAAACGTTAAATATATTTCTTATGAAGAAATTAATCAAATGCGATACTTATTATTTTTTTATAATAAATGTTTTATAATAGATATCATTAAGTCTACGAGATCTTTAGGGAGAGAAAATAACAGCAAGTGTAAGCCTTAACTCTAACAACAATATTTTACTCTAAATATATATTGTTGATATAAATATACTCTAAATATGTATTTAATATTTTTATTTAAATATTATATAAATGTTTTTGAAACAAAAACGTATGTATGGAATCGTGAAAAACGTATATATGGAGATCTGAAAATAAACTTTTTTCTTAGAAATAAAACACTGACATCTCTGTTTTAAACAGTGTTTTCAGTTGCAATGCTTAAAACTTTGGTTGTAGGAATTCCATTAATATGTTATATAAATTGGGGATGTTACCAACCTTGTTTATGAACGTGTTGAACAAATAGCCTTCGAATTTCACCACTGCCCCCTTGTTCAGTTCGTCTTATTTTCTTCCATTTGAAATTGTGCGTTTCCTTATTTTTAACCAGTTTCATTTTCATCATTTAAGTGCTGCTATTTGTAGAATGCTTTTTTTCAAGCGCTCAAAACGTATACATTTTTCCACTTTAATCAAATTTAGTACGGGAGAGTGGGGTCAATTGTAACAGGGTATGATTGTAACAGAGCAAAAATTTCGAGTGTCGGGTTCTAGATTTGGTTCCTAGGTGGAGCACAAGGTGTATTTAATAAATCTACATGTACACCCCTGCTGGCAACCATTTTTATGTACTTTTGAAAGAGTTACATCACAAAAGATATTTTCCCGCTACGTAAGTACTTTTTTTGGTATTAGAATATTATATTGTAACAAAGTAATTTTGTTTAAACCAATAAAAATTATTAACCGAATATGTAAGTGGACACCTTAATTAAAATTTAAAAAAATATTAGTTTTGTTAATTAACTAGCATTGTTTTTAACAAATGAAGCTGAAATTGCGTTTTGGGGAAGATTGTAACAATAAGTAAAGGGACGATTGTAACAGCTGAAAATAGATAATCTTATGATTACAATCCATTACCTAACTCTTTAAGAATAGTTTCCTATATCATTTATATTATGTTGCATGTGCATTATTTTATTTGTCACCTTTCACAGTATAAATTAAAATTTTTAGCCCCTTAAAGTAAAAAGTTGAACCCTTTAGGTCTCTGCTCATTATTATTTTTACTCCTAAGACATCACTACTATTTTGATCAATAAAAAAATATATCACAACTAGGATAATATGTATAATTAACTATGTTTTAGTTGAATTTATGAACTGTTACAATTGACCCCGTAAGTGGGGACAATTGTAACAAGTGCACGATTGTCAAAAATTGTTAATAACTAATATAGTAACATTAAAAATAAGGTATTAATTTTTTTTCTAGTAGAGGATAGTCTACTTTACTGGTCTGTCAATTAATACTAATAATATATTGGATTTTTTGTTAGTTAAAAATAGTTAAGTAAAAAAATGTTACAATTGACCCCACTCTCCCCTACCCGTTGGCAAGTATGATTGGCAATTTCTTCGGATTACTCGCTACCAGTTATTATTACTTAAAGTATTAAGAATTAAATATAAATTAAATGCAAAACGATTTGCAGCAAGCATTCAAGTTGATGAGTTATCTATTTCATTGCTCTTAAATTTCATATAGTTATCCTTAACGTAAAAGGTATCAAAATAAAAATTTTCAATGCTATCTACTATGCCCTTTCTCATTTAACCCTGTTGTACATAAACCAAAGAAAGAATGAGAATTAGGATTTATAGTAAAATAATATACTCGTTGACAATTAATGTAAATACAATTTTTTGAATACAAAATTTAAGTAACTAAATTTTCAAGTTCATAATTAAATAACCATAGCATAAGTTAAATTTCTAAGGAATATTACTTCAAAGACAATTATTGCCTGCTAAACAATTTACATATTGCGTGTAAATAAATTTATTATCTATTTTTGTGACACATAAAATGTCTTTTTTTATTTCCAATGAGCTGCACAATCAGTCTTCCCGATGAGCAGACCTAGTGCGTTCTCCTGAAGTGATATCCACTCTTTCAGGACCACCACAATGGGTAGGATACCGTTGTCCAAGTTAATTTGGACGTCTAGTTTCTGTCACACTAGATGGCAGCACCGAGACTCTATTTTGATTCTAAAGTGCACTAGGAATTTTAATTTTGCCGGAAATGCCAAGATACATAAAATACAAGATACATAAAATGTTTTTGTTTACAATTTTCTAAATGGACATCAAAGAGTAGTTTTTTTTAAATACAACAACATGTAATGCTACATACCATGATTTACTAGTCCTTCTCCTAAGGGAAATTTACCTATAAAAATAATAAAATATAATATGAAAACTGCAACTATGTAATTGCTTTAAAAAAATTGGGAGAAACCAAAATTTCAAATGCAGAAGTAGACCCACTGCTATAGGTATCCTTAAATTTAGTCATTTTCTGCAGAGTGCGATGAATTAGCAAAGAGAACACTTTCCGCGAGCGCCTGTCAGGAAACGGGCGTGTATTTTGGTATTAAGTCTTTATCTATGAAATCACCGAAATAAGAACGTTCTTTAATATTATACTATAAAGATAAATAACATGTAGCGAGCCACGATGGCTCATGGGATGAAGCGTTCACTTTCCAGTGAGGTGGACCTGGTACGAATCCTCCGTCAGGCTAACCGTGGGAGATTCTCGTGGTCATCCTCTCCATGTAACGCAAATGCGGGTTAGTTCCCTCAAAGAATCCTCCAAAAAGGCACATTTCTTCCAATACTTGATCCAGGAATTCCCTTGTCTTCTGGATTGGGTTCAAAATTACAAGGCTACGGAGTTGAACATTACTTGTCTTAAAGCCGAAATTGGGTCGGCTGATCAAAGACGGTTATAATATAAAATAACATACAGCGTACATACTTTTTACTAACTTACTTTATTTACTTAAGTTTTTATTTTATTTTTAAGCATATTTTTGCACAATTTCAGCTGGTTTGAGTTCAATTATGTATTTTTGACGTTTCGACATAACGGTAAGTACAGAAAAACTTGATTTTTATACGAGATAACTATCAATCGGAAACTAGTCTGCAAGCCTAACTACACAACACTCTAAAGAAAATAAAACTCTCGCAATTACTATAAGCAAATACCATATAATAAAATTAAAGTACCGCATTAAAGCATGCAATTCCAAAACGTTCCTTTCCCCTCATGTGCCTCAAAAACCACATGTTTGTGAGTCATAGGTTTCTCATTTCGAGTAGAAGATCAAATCTACAAGCATCTCAAATCCCGTAGACATACAATGCTCTCTTATGTCAAAATTATATTGCTAATTCGTGTCGGAACATTGCCACACATATGTAATGGCTAGTAGTGGAAGAAAAATCAGTCTGGTACGCCAGCGTGTCGACCGGAAGATGAAAGCGTGCCATGCTGACACGTATACGAGATAGTATAGTACATCATAATATATTTTAACGACAAATTAAAGCCGTGGCGGCTCAAGGGATAGAGCGTTCCGTGAAACAGGTGGAATTCTTCCAAGAAGGGGACCCAAATTTGTATTCCAGAAGTGACTGGTTGATACGATTTCTTCTCCCAGCTCACACTGACCACACTGCTGACGTAAAATATCCTCAGTGGTAGATGTATCAAGGGAAAGAATCCCCTTGACGCCATCAGTCTAACCGGGGGAGCTACTCCTCTCCATGCAACGTAAACATGGGTTATTTCCTAAGTTAGTTAATTCGTAAAGGAAGGCTAGTTTCTCCCAACTCTTGAGTCAGGAGTTCCTCGTCTTCTCGGTGAGGTACAAGAGTTTGGAGTCCACCATTGATAGTTATAATCTCATAATTTTATAGCAGCTCATGCAGACACAATTTTTGGGTTCCCGACTACTCCATAGCCTTGGAATGTTGAACCCAGTCCAGAAGACAAGGGAACCTGGATCAAGTATTTTAAAAAATTTGCCATCGTGGAGGACTTTCCTGATGGAACTAATCAGCATTTGAGTTACATGGGGAGGGAAATTACGAAAACCATCCACTGTTAGGCTGACTGTAAGTGATCTCTAACCCATGATTGGTCTTACACTAATGATATTTTACGTCAGTAGTGATCGGTGCAAACCAGGAACAGAATTCGTATTGAATAGTCATCACTGGGATTCGAACCCGGTGGGAAGGCCTCTATCCCCTGAGCCACCACATCTCATAAACTCAGAATTGGGTCCGTTGTTCAACACCGGTTATAAAACAAACTTCATATGACTCACCATATTCATGATGTTCTACGTGGTTCCAATCACGGTCGTCTAAAAAAAATTTAAATCGTTGAAATCAGTTAAAATTTGTTAGATACCGTAGAAAAAGAAAGATTAAGTGTATTCTGACTTATAGCACAAAATATAAGTTGAAATAATATTCTTACAATTGAGCAGCTTGCGGCTTCTGAAACCTGTTTAAGAAACAAAGATGCAAATTATAAATTGCAAAATACACACTAGCTAAAGTTGCTAAAATTTATTTTTTTGTAAACTTACATGAATAATAAATTAAAATACTGATGTACACCGAAGAGCCATTACATTATGACCACCCTCCATCTATAACAATGGGCTCCCCCAGGTTTTCATGGTTTCTCGCCCAGGAACAATGTCCTCATGGGGCACATTAGGATCCATAATCCTCTTAGAACAATCCCTGACGTCCGTTAAGCTACTTGAACATAGTTGCAGACCAGGTTCACCCATTCATGACATCAGTTTTTCCTGCGGGGGATGGTGTTTACCAGCAGGATAATGCACCATGCCATAAGGGTCGAATCGTCATGGATTGGTTCGAGGAACATTCCATTGACTTTCAAGTCATGTCTTGGCCCCCAAATTCACCTGACCTTAATCCAATAGAGCATTTGTGGTCCTACTTGGAAAACCAAATTCGTGCTGCCACGCTACCCCCTCGCTATGTGAGGGAATTGCAGGACCAGTTGGTGAGCGTTTGGTACCAGATACCTCAGACTACCTATCAGCACCTTGTGGAATCAAT
Source organism: Parasteatoda tepidariorum (assembly GCF_043381705.1). Taxonomy (NCBI): domain Eukaryota; kingdom Metazoa; phylum Arthropoda; class Arachnida; order Araneae; family Theridiidae; genus Parasteatoda; species Parasteatoda tepidariorum. The sequence goes on from NC_092212.1 coordinate 75,484,548, forward strand.
GCCATGGTGGGTGCTAGCAGTTCTGAGGGCTAAAGGTGGTCCTACATGTTATTAGCAGGGTGGTCATAATGTAATGGCTCTTCAGTGTACATGTTACAGTTAAAGTGTGAAATCCTTTTTTTCATAGAACAACTAAGTATTTCATAAAATAAGACAATCCTAGGATGGGTAAAGTATTAAATGTATATAATTATTTAATTCTACGATTTAACTTGGTATTCTATAGAATTAACGATTACTCGATCGTTAAAGTTTGAAATACGGCACTCTTAAAACCGGTTTTATCTGCCTTTAGCCAGTTTTGAACCGCTTATCGCTGCTCTTCATTTACATATATGTGTACGCTTCATTTTCGTTGATTTTAGATTTCGTTATTAATATGGCCAATAATAAATTATATCATCTGCTTTTCCTTGTTATTATTATCCAATTAATCATTCGTAATAAGGATACAATTTATTTTTTGGGAGATTTACGCTATTTATGATGAATTAATTTTTAAAATAACTTTGCAATTGTTTAGTTTTTACTTTAATGGTCTATCATTAGTTATTTCATAGAATAACTAGGAAAAGTATGACATTTTTCATCTATTACATACTTTAACTAACTTGTCCAGTTATTTCATGAAATACCCAGTTATAATAAGAAATAACTGAATTATGCACTTTAACGGTGACTTATACAATATATAAAAATTTGCATGCGTGTAATCAGATCAATATTATTTTCAAAAAGAAAAACTCTATACTAAAAATTGTGAGCTATGATGTTGTCATTGTTTCAGATTTTCAACTTTCGCGTTTCATTTTTGTTTTTCTTTAAGTAAATAAACATAAATCAGTGTTGCGCTGTAACTAATCATTCGATTAAACAGACTACAAATGAAAAACAAGTATATTTTTATATTTCCTTCATTGATTTCAAACAAATTAGCGGTACTTAAAAAAGTAATTTATTTTTACAACACCAAAAGTGAATGAAGAAATGGAGAAAAAAAATGCCCTATTCCAGGGATGGCGAACCAATGGCACGCGTGTTATGTAACAATTAAATTAAAATTTACAAAAAACAAACAAAATAATAAACAAAATAATAAACAATTATTAATAAAAAAATTAAAAATTAATGATAAAAAAACCATTAATAACCATAAAAAACAAGCTAACAATAAATAACTAGCAAAAAAAATTAACAGTCCTGCTTAAACTAACATCTTACAACCTAATATTTGTCAATATTTGTCAATATAATCTGCAACAACAGAAGTCACGCTGATGTTACTGTAAAGTTGAATTACGCGTATAACTGAGATATTGCAAAATGTGTTTTTTTTTTCAATGTAAATAAAGAGTTTTGAGATGATAGTATTTAGTATTATTATTTTCCCAATAATCACGAAGTCAAATTATTTGACGGCACGTCTATGACCTCATTAAGCAATTTTTTAGAGAAAATGGCACGGTGGTGTATAAAGGTTCGCCACCCCTGCCCTAGTCGATTAACAAACCAGTGCATGTTGCATTCCAAAGGGCTATGAAAGTATGGTAAGAAACTAGTGTCGTTAACCAGGCAACAGTCGTTCGTCTAAATGAAATAGGATTCCAAAGAATCAAGATGAGCTATATGGTCCGGGGAAAGAATTTTGACTTTATAGAAATTAAATATATGATTTAAGCACCAGCAATTTTTGATGCCGGACGTGACGAAGCATGTCGACTTTTCCCACCTTCATAATTTATAAAAATGAAACGTCTGCATTATCAAGCATACATTACACTAAATTAGAGAGATTCAAATCATTTGTGAAAGTAACACAATTTTTAAACCTAATACATAAGTATTTTGTGTGGGAGATTATCCTTACAATGATAAAGAGACCTCTTTTTCAGGTGTTTTCTTTTTCGAGCTAATTTTTCCGTAATTCTTTTTCACTAAGTTAATTTCGTCTTCTATGAATTTCGCTTTACAAAAAATTACTTATAGTTAAGAGTGGAATTAATGTCTGGATTTGCATTGTGTTACTATTGTTGCTACTTACAGTGCCTAGCCATATTATTAGAGGCACTATAAGATTCTATTTAAAATTATAATTATCAGGTGATACTATACAGCTGTATTGTTTTTATGCGGATGAAACCAATTTGCACTTGTTTATGTTCGCGTATCAGTTGGTTAACATTGTAATGCAATACGTTAAAAATAAGTACAAATGGGAAGTATATAAAAAAATCTCCTGAATAAAAACACATTACATGTATGTTTAAATATAAAAGTGTTGCATCTAAACTCGTGTGCAAATCATGTAATTATTAAAACACCACAGTGCGTCTAATAATTTGATCTAATTATTACAATATACTAATATAATGCTTGATATAATAAATAATCTATATTTATATAATATCTAATATATATAATTCTCTTACGAGGCTCCCAAATTTTGGCTGTATTTCTTTTCCACCGGTGGCAACGTTTGCTTTGTTTTGTTTACGTTACTATTTCTCTTACACTGCGAATCGACCCATGATCGCCGCTAAAAATGTCGCATGCCAAATCTAGTTGAGGTGGCTCAACATATAGCGCTTTTAAAAACGGAAACGGAAATAACCAGAGAGCATCAGCTGCGGCAATCTCATACTATTAAGCTAGGCGGAAGTGAGTAGTCTTTGTCGATAGATCTCTATTTTAGTATTTTGTCGAAAGCGCTTTTTTTCACGAATTTATATATTACGAATTTATTTGACGATTTTTGATTTATATCACGAATTATACTATAGCACATTTCTAATAGGTTTAACGAATTACGTGTCATTTATTTGAATTCAAATTTATTTTAATGACTTAGTATTTACTAAAAAGATGTAATTTTTTTTTAAAAAAAAATTTTTATATGGATTTGAATGATTGTTTTGAATTCTTAGAATTTTGTACATTTGCAATGCACCTAAGTTAGTTGCGAGAGAAGCGAGCTTGGTTTGCGAAGCAAACCATATAAGATTGCGTAGCAATTTTCGGGGGTTGGCAAGCGTTAGCGAGCAGGGGTCGCAGCCCACCATCTAATTTATTCAATCGTTCAATTTATTTTATATATCGTCTAATTCAACTAATTGATACACTAATGCAAGCAAGTGCTAACCGATTTCAGCAGTGTAAAAACAATAATGCTGTATAGTATGACCTGATAATTAAGATTTTACATAGAATCTTATAGTGCGACAAATAATTCGGCCAAAGACTGTAAATTAAAAAAAATGCATTTATTTTTTTATTTTCTTGGAATGTACTGACATTTTAAATGTCCCTCATCAGCCATGGGGAGAGGGACACCCTTGCTTCAAGGCACATAAATTACTATCGTGTGTAACTAGATATAATTGTAATAATTGAAATAAAACATATAACAATGTTCGTAAATCCTTACCTGGTCCTTCGGGTTCGTTAAAATTAGGTTCACGATATTCATTATTTTTTTCCGTTGAGTCATTATTTACTTCTTGATTGGCGATTCCGTAACGAAACCCTATAGAAAAAGTTCAATTAGTAATGTAAGATATTTAATTCTTATACGTGAATCGTAAACTATAACTCTATGATAATGAAAAGTTAACAATTTTAAGATATATATAACATAATAAAGACAAATAAGATATGAAAGAAACAAGAGAATAACGCGGGAAATTAAGAAAAATAATACGTTTTATTTACTGGACATAAGACTCAGACATAGAACTCATAAAATAAGTTAAAAATATAGAGAAAGCAAGAAAAAAGATATAGAGATTTTTTTAAGGAGAATTAAAAACTGTCAAAAAATGTTTTTAAAAAATATTCACAAGTTTAAAAATTTTTAAATTTAAAAAGAAAATATTGGAAAAAAATAATAAAATCAGAAAAGATATAATCCCGCCATCAGCTCACACGATAATATCTGAAAAAAATAGTGCTTTCTAATATTGCATTAATATAGCCAAAGCAAAACATGTCAATACTATAGTGTAAGGAGCACCAGAAAAATTAAAACAAAAATAGAACTCACTAAAAGGCTAAAAAATCTTCTAATATTTAAAAAAGAATTTTCCAAAATAATTTTTTTTTAAATATTTTAATTAAATGTTAATAATTTTTCTAAATTCAACCAAGCTAATATTAAAATTTTATATTTAAAATTTAACTTATTTATCATTAACATTGAATTAGCAGTATTATATTATTACTTTGCGCACATCCAGATTAGGGCCAATCCAAGGTTACTTACAACTCAAACGTGCTTCATTACTACAGTAACAACGCGATATTAGTTGATTCCTTTTATCCTCGATTTACGATTCTATTTCTACATTTTGTAAGCTAGCAAACTAATTTCGAAAACATTTTAAATCATTTTTGAAGAATGCCGGTTAGTTTAAGTACATTTGAATTCACAACTCGCTTCATATAGTACAACTTGAGTTTTATTCTATATTTTCTTCAGTTTTTATGTTCTGATTTTGCTTGATTGTTTTATTTTGCATTTTTTTTATTATACATTTTTTGCTTTGTAATTTCTGTAATATTTTTTGATGCTCCTCACACTATTGTATTGATATGTTATGCTTTAGCTATATTAATGCAATATTAGAAAGCACTATTTTTGCGGATATAATCGTGTGAACTGATGACGAAATTAAATCTTTTCCTTATATTTTTCCAAATTTTTTTTTAATTTTCTCCAATATTTAATTTAAAAATTTTTAAACTTGTGAAAATGTTTTAAAAACATCTTTTAATAGTTGTTTCTTCGTTAAATACTATATCTTTTTCCTTGTTTACTCTATATTTTTAACTATATATGCAGTTGAACCTGTTTATCTCGAACCCTTCTTTATTTTGAAAACCTCCATATCTCAAAATTTCTAATAATAGAGAACAAATGCCGAAACTCTCTTTATCAGTAGAACTTGCAGACAGAGATGAATTTCGTGAACTCAAAGAAAGTAATAATGTGTTTCTTGGAATTACGATCACTATCTCTGAAATTCCTTAACCAGAAAGGAATACAATGATTCTGGCAGTAAATTAGGGGTTGTTGAGTAGGACGGACTGACCCCCAGGGGATAGCTTATCAACATAGATAACAAAGCTAGAAATAGATATTCATTTTCACCTCAAAATTGCAACCAGTGGATCAAACGATAATAAGGAGTTTTAAAGTGAAGCAGTTGGTAAGGTGACTTGCAGATGCCATCAATGAAAAAAAGTTCTCTTCCAAAAATAAATGTGTTGAATGCTATCATAATGACTGTTGTGCCCAGAAAAATGTGTCTCTAAAAACTATCCGAAATGGTTTTAAAAATGCAGGTTTTGAGAATAGCTGTGAAGATGATGAACAAGAAGTTGAAGGCATCAGTAAAGAAGAAAAAATTGTTGACTCTGGAAATGCAGTGCCGGATTCGCAATAATGGAATGCAATAAAATCGGAATTTAATGTTGGCATAAATTTTGAAGTTTTCTACATGTGGACAACTGCCTGGCAACATTGACAGATGCGGAAATCATAGATAATGTCAAGGGAATGTCAGCTGAAGAGGAAGCTGAAGATCATATTGATAAATCAAACGTGAGTGCGAATCGAAGTAGAAAAAGCTGTAAAAGCCTTATAAACTATTCTTGAATCCCAGGAAATTGTTGGCTATGAGGGATTTACTACTCTTTCTAACCTTAAAAGAATAATCGGAACAAAAAAGGTTAGACGTCAAAAATGTTTGAAAAGTTATTTTCAGAGTTAAATGTATTTAAAACAAAAATTTAAGTAAATGGATACTAATAATAACTTAAGTAAATAGTAATAGATAAAGATAATTAAGTTACAGAAATGCCTGTATTTTTCTATTAAAAGCATTTAAAGTGCTTTTAATATAATTTCTTAATTAACTTTAATTTTTTTAAAGTCCCCGTATGACTCAAAACCTCTATCTCGAATTTTTCGCCTTTCCTTTGAGATTCGAGATAAACAGGTCCAACTGTATATACATATAAATAAACCCTAACGCTCATTAATTACTACCATATATTTTTTAAAAATTGTTCCATTAATTTCTGTATGCCCCAGCTAGAAAGTATAGGCTAGAAAAAAAAAGTCGCAAATTACATTTTGGTATCTTGCTCAAAAACAAACATTTAAGAGCAAAGTGAGTTGTATTTTGAAAAAAGAATGGGTTGATTTCTTTTACTCCGGAAACAGTAAGATAAGTTTATTAAAGTGATCTCCAAAGGCAATAAAGTCAAAAACATCCTGTCAAATTCTTGCTGAATTAATGGAAACATATGTATCTACATCTACAGTCTTCTGGTTTAAATGTTTGCGTGAAAGCGAGAAAATCGCCTCCACGGATGATAAATAAGAAGAAAAAGCTCAACTGGGATAGAGGACGCAAGGGAGGTAGAAGAATTCGAAGGGAGACAGAAAAAAAATTCTGAAATTTTTTGGATGAAAATCATACAAAACACAGGCATTTCCTATTATCTATACCTGTTAACTATTTGCGTTTTCTGATCCTAAATTTCTATTATGAAACCTAAATTAATTCATATTTCATTTCAATAAATGTTTATGTTTTGCTTTGTTATAAATATTAAATTCATAACTTCTATACATCATCTCATAGTAGACACAATGAAATAACTTTGAAAATAGAGTTATAAAGGAAGAAAAATATATAGTTCAGACGAAATTCAAAAAGTATTTTTAAAGTAATTCAAAAAGTATTTTATCTCAAAAAGTATTTGTTTTTAATGATTTGGACTACATGATATCTACTGCTGGTGTTCTACTGGTAACCATGTCTTTACTATTAGTCCACTGCTGGACTACATGAGATCTACTGCTGTTGTTCTACTGGTCACCGTGTCTTTACTATTAGTCCAAGGCTGGACTACATGAGATCTACTGCTGGTGTTATACTGGTAACCGTGTCTTTAGTCCACTGCTGGACTACAAGATATCTACTTCTGTTGTTCTACTGGTAACCGTGTCTTTACTATTAGTCCACGGCTGGACTACATGAGAACTACTGCTGGTGTTATACTGGTAACTGTGTCTTTAGTCCACTGCTGGACTACATGAGATCTACTGCTGTTGTTCTACTGGTAACCGTGTCTTTACGATTAGTCCACTGCTGGTCCTATGAGAATGTGAGAAAAATGACTACCTATATTGAGCAATTAATCAAAATGGCCGGTCATTACTTAGGAAAACATACAGAAATTTTTCATGCTATAGTCATAAAGGAAACACGTTTTTCGGTCGATCCTAATGCATTGATTCTTTTTTTTCCCTTTTTTTATTGAAGCCCTTTTTTATAAAATTGACATGGCTGAGAATTCTCATCAATCTTGCGACACAGTTTTAGTTTCTTACACTGATAATCTCGGTTTAAAGTAGTTTTCATTACGTATAAGTAGCTAAATTTCATCAACCTTAAGGACGATTAAGGACATTAATAGCTGGAATATAAAAAAACAAATCATCAGAGTGGTCTTGCGTATTATTTACTGCGTATTATAGCGTATTATGGAAGATTAAAGGTACTAAACGTACCCTTTATCTTCAATTTAACGAATATGAAATATTTGCCCAAAAATAAGATACTAGATTATCCTCATTCACCCCATATAGCTGGACTTCAAATCATAAGATTGAGCTTTCTTCTGCTAAAACCATTCAACACTGATCCTTCGCCACTAAACTAGAACGAAATCATTTCATATTCTGTAAAATTCTTATAATTTAGTCTTCCATATTATTTCTAATCTCTTAATTTGAACATATTGAGACACCAAAGTTTTCAAAACACTTGTTTTTTTTGTTAATCTACCATCTTTTGTTGATTGTCTTGCTCAAGCTTGTCCCCATTTTCTTGCTTATCAACCTTCTTTCTCCCTGTTTTCGTCTGGAGCCGTAATGGTGATTATGGTAAAAAGGTATAACTTTTTCAAATAGGGGTGTGGGATTACTGTTTAGGACAGGTTTTGGCTCGTGTCGGCGAGAGAAAGAGAAACTTTTTTTTCGGTCCACTGTGTTAGCCCTAGAGTGGAGAGAAACCACCCTCCCTAAAATGCGCTTTTCTTGCTACCATAGCAGCAGACGGCCCCAAGCTTTTTGACGGGGGAGTTCTTATCCGTAGACAAACTATAACTTGCTTGGTAATTCTCTAATGCCTCTCTGTGCTTTTTCTCTTTTGTGTATCTGTCTGGACGAAGATTCTTCGTTCTCCTGAACAAGTCTGGTTGTGATTTCCTTTTTCTAACTCAACCAGGCACTGATTCTTCTGAAAACTTTTTCTTCAGAGAATCGAAATTGTAGCATGCCTGCTTATGTGCTTTTTGTTGCATTATTGCTTTTTTATCGCTGTTTTATTTTATTCACATATAGCTCAAATTTCACCCTTTCACTTGTATTAGTAACCTATTTGTAAGATATAAATTATTGATTAGCAAGCGATTTTTAGTTACAAATACATTTATACCTCCATTCTTGATGGCTCAATTTCATTACAACGGAATCTCCTGTTTGAATATTTAGTCAACTGTACTTGATAAAAATACAAAGTCAGCTTTATATCCGTACTCCTCATATTTTAAATTTGGTACAATACTGCTTGTTCTTGCTGCCGACAACTGCTGAATATCAACCACAGAATGAATGTTTAGCACTCATTAGATTATGTCGCCATATCTCAAAATAATCAAAATTCGAATAATGCTTTCATATGTATTTAAGACTAAAAGCAATCATACGACCAACGATTGCCGAAATTATAATCATACGTAATCAAGAAATATACGATAATAAAGAAACCATACATGGCAGTACTTTTACTTTCGTTACTTGTACCGCCGGTACAAGTAAAAAGTATGTACTTTTACTTGGACTTCGTTACTTTTTAAATTTAGTACTTTTACTTGTACTTTCGTTACTTTTTTAGGGAAAAAGTAAAAGTATTTGTAACGGAAATATCGAATGAAATCGTTACTTTTTTCTAAAACTCGGTAAACTTTCTTAAAAAAAAATAATAAAATAAAAAAAAGCTGTGAATGCAATATATATGCATTCACAGCTAACTTCGTTTTTAAATACCTTCTGTTTCAACTTATACTGCACATTCAATTATTTTTTACTAGCTCAAAGATCACAAAGCTATCTGAAACCCCGTGTTTGCTTTGTTTATGTTTGTGTTTTTAAAACGCGTTTCTAAAGAGTAAAACAATTTTAAATCAATGGTAATTTAATTAAACAAAAATAATAAACTAAAAATTAAAGTCAATAGATAAAATTTCTTTTTCGTGCAAATCCATAAAAAGTTTGATATTAAAATTATATTTGATTTTAAAATTATATTATACGATTATATTATAAAACTATATTATAATATTCCTCCGAATTTAAAAATAAATTAATATCCATAACTTTCAAAATTAAAAATAATTAAATAAATAACAACAATTTTGCAAAAACATTAAAAAACATAAGAATATTATTCAATAAAATTTAAAGTTACTTTGAATTTTCGATTTCCTAAAAATGTACTTTTAAATCGTTACTTTTTTTGTTTAGTACTTGTACTTTTACTTGTACTTTTTACTCGTTACTCTTTAAAATAAAAACTTTTTACTTTTTACTCGTTACTTTTTTTAAAAATACTTGTACTTTTACTCGTTACTTTTTAAAAGTAACGTTGCCATATATGAAAGAAACATATACAATTGCTTCACTGACTTGTCACTAAAATTCGTAACACTCGTATACTGGATTCAAAATTTTATGAGCAATTCAGTGTTAGTTAGTCAAATATAGTTATGTTTTGTTAATTAATTAAAAATCAGAAACTAGATGGTTTGTTAGTTTCTAACTAGCCAAATAAATAGTTTAATCTAAGAATTGCTATATTACTAGTTATAAGCTAAATTTTTATTACTGGTCAGGTTTATACTTGGTAGTTTATTGCTAGCTATTCACTAGCACGTTGCTAACTATTCACTATTACAAATTATTCCATGGTAAGTATTAGCTATAAAGTTTCTAAATAGTAACTTTTTAATTAATAATTACTAATTTCTATTTAGTTACAAGCGTTTGGTTGGAGTTAGTTGGCAAGAAATTCGGGGAAAGGTGTTGTTCGCCATTAATTAGTAGGTTTAGTTATTCAGTTATTAGCCAATTAGTTAGTTTAGAAATAATTATTAGCTAAAGAGTTGAAAACTAGTATTCCTAAGAATTACTACTCTAACTACTAATTAGTTAGTTTGTTACAAGAGGGTCGACTACTACAAGTGGGTATGACTTAGTAGTTAATTGTTGGGTAAAAGCAGTGGAAAAACTACATTATTACCGTAGTTTACGACAACTTCTTTGTTAGAAATATAGTTGCCTACAACTACTTTTTATTAAATTTACGGACTACAAACTACTTTGGAATTGTAGAGACTACTTCATAACTTTAAGGAACCGAAGGAAAAATTAATTTACACGTGTATAATTTACACTGCTGAAGAAATTAGTTTACACATTATGTTCAAAATGGCTTTGAATAAAAAAATTGGCATATATTAAACAAGAAGACTTATTTAGAATTATTTATTCATGCTTACATGAGTCAGTATGTTATTCTAAAACACTTCTTTCGAATTTTTTCTCATTTAGTTTTTAATTTTTAAAATTGCGTCCTTGGACTTATCTCCGAAGATTTCTACGCATCAATTTCGAAAAATTATTTCTGTTAGAACCCTATTCATATACTAAACTAACGTAAAAAGTAATTGCGAGGAATAGCTATATACTACTGTTTTTTTTTAATCGTGCTGATCACAAGACTTTTTTTTTAAAAAAAAAAGTAGTACAATACACTGCAACATTCACTACACTAGAAAGCAATACATTGCAAAGCGACATTACACCACACTAGAGCGACTACAGTAGTTTCCCTACTTGTAATCTGCTATTTCCGACCACTAGTTACAAGTTAGTTATTAGTTTAATAGTTGCTAATTATCTAGTTATTAGTTAATTAGGTAGTTTTTTGTTCATTAATTATTAGTCAGCTAGCAATTATCTGGTTAGAAATCAATAGTCTGTAATGTAATTAAAAATTTCTAATGAAAAATACAGTTGACTCGCGTTATAACGACCTCATCGGGACTGCCCCAATCTGGTCGTTATATCAAATGGTCGCTATATCAAAATGAGCAAATTTCCTTTGAAAATCGGTCACATAATGGTTTTAAACGTCATAATGCATGCATATACTATTTGTGGTATACACGTCATAAACCAAAAAAGGATAGGATGCATACATTAATAAAACATAATGACATTTTAACAATTGAATTACAACTGTTAACAATTAAGAATTTTATTTTAAAGTAAAGATTAAAAAACATAGTATGACAAAAAAAAATCTAGTTTCTAATGAATTAATTTTTTGATGTACATAATTTGCGGTATATATAACGAATTTTTTTTTATGTACATAATCTGCAGTATTATAAAGAAGAGTAAACCGAGGAACATAAACGAGGCTTCATTAGACGAAGACATTAATTTTTTGATGTGCATTAATTTGTTGAAGTATCATGTTAAGAGGACTTAACATGCGTGTTCTTGTTCAAGGTCAACCATTCAACCCCACCTTCCAATAGGAAGTTAGAAAAGAGCGGCGTTCAAATTCAGAAAGGGTCGTTATATTAGGAGTTGACCCTTTTTACGGTCGTTATAGCAAGAGTAAAATAACGTTATCTTCTATGGATGTGAATTGGGACTCCTTCACAGGGTCGTTATATCATGTTGGTCGTTCTATCACAGGGTCGTTCTAACACGAGTCGACTGTATTATAAATTTCATCTATAATTTTAAATAAATTTTAATTATAGTTTCAAAAAAATTAAAATCTATAATATTTTTACGGCATTAGCCTATTCTTAGCTACAGGTTCATCGAAAAAGAATGGTGACATTCTTAGCATCATAAAAGGGTAATTGATATAACTTGAAAGAACGTTAACTTATTCTCGGCTCTGAAGGCTAACCCTTCTTAACATCGCCGCAAAACACTTTTTTTTCTTTTTCTTCTTCCACTATGAAATCGTGCACTGAGCTAAGAGAACCATGACCTAAGCATTTATGCAGACCCAATTTAAATTTATGTTTTTTTAATAAATTGATGATACGGAAGCTGCAGTAAAGAGTAACAGAATTTTTATACAGGACTCTGCTCCTCTCACTTTTTTCCATCTGGGCGTGAAATATTAAATGAATATTTTCCCCAACTAATGGAATAACGGAATGAATATAACCCAGTTCAAGGACATACATTCTACACTCAATTTGAAGAATCTGGACATTCGTGAATATCATATACAACCAACCCTTTAAAATTTCACATCATGACCTGAACTAAAGCTGTAACTGCAGAAATGCTTCACAAGACTTAAAGGTAGTTCGATTAATTGTCTTGATGTCCGTCAAGTGACTAAGGGTGCACTTACAGAAACGTTTATTTTGTTAACTTAAATCTTACAATTTTGTAGTTTTGACCATTTTTTTTCAAATGACCCTGTAGTATTTACAGATTTTATCCCGAAAAATGAAACAATGAGGGTTGGTTGCCTTCATGTCCATAAATTAAGGATAATATAAAATTACATAGTGATTGAACTCAAAAGTAAGAAATTCATTTGTAGAATTATCACATACAACCTCAAGAGTGATATGCAATTTACAGGAAGTCACCAGATGACGTCGATAGTACGTCACAATGACTAAAGCATAAGAGGGAGTTACATATCAGGAATGGTTACAAAGATGTCAACAAGCGTTCTGTAAGCAGCTCAGTGCCATAGAGAACTCACGTGGATGATTTTTTACATGGTAAGAATTATCATTCCCCAAGACTGTGGACGTACTTAAATCGAAGTATCCAAGGAACTTGGAAATGCCCAAATTGCCATCTCTAGGATTCGTCAAAGATTCCAAGATGATGGAAATGTCAGTGTATGAGTCACCCCAGAGTTACTACAACAAATGAAGACCGGTATTATTCAGTAACTGCCAAAAGAATCAGACGGAACTTAGTATCCGATCTTTCGCAACAGCTATCTGCAGCTACAGGTATCCTAGTTTCAAAGCAAACCGTGTATAAGCATTTGTGAAACATGGGTCTATATAATCATAGGCCTGTCAGAAGTTTTCCGCTCATGATAAGCCACTATTGCTAGCGTGTATTGCGTCTCTCAGTGGGCTTGTGTGATATTTTTCTAAGAGTTCAGGTTCAGCTTGTAGTCGAAATTTTATTTAAAGAACGCCAAGTACCAGTTACTACCAAGACATCTTTAAGCGACACCCTTTCGTTGGTGCAGGATTGCTCGTTTGAAGTGGAATTATACAGGTCTGAATGTTTAAATTGGAACCATAAAAGGCCAAATTTATTGAGACATTCTGGAACAGCATGTACGTTTGTTTAGGAGAGCCATGGGCACATTATTTGTGACTATGGGAGACAACGCCTGTCTTTACCGAGCAAATATCGTAAACTATTGTCCTTTATCTGAGGCTATCACCATTATGGAATGACCAGCATTCATACCGGACTTGAATAAGATAGGCCTGAGCGGAACATGCTTGGCCGATGATTTTCAGCCAGTCAACTACGTCCTAATAGAGTACTGAAACTTCGGAGAACATTCCTTGCTAGGTAGTGTCATATTACCTAAGATTAACTTGATAAACTAGATATGTAGCATGTCTAGGCATTGTACGGACGGAACATAATATTCAGTTTTAGTAAAAGAAAAGATATATTTTCATAAATGCTCCAGGGTGCAAAAAGAGCACTTTTATAAATGGTATCATGCAAATACAATCTTATGTGTTCTGTATCTTTTGTTTAATTAATGGGCTATGAATAAGTTATGTTTGTTTTGTTTCTAAGCCGGAGCTGGCATTATCTTTAATTTATGGACCATTAATAACGTATAAATAACGTATTGCATTAATAACTTTAATAATAATTAAATATATTAATAACATTAATAACGTATGACTATTAATAATCCATAAATAACGTATTTTTTAAAATATTTTTAGCGACGCTAAAACCAATTCCTCCACCTCCACTCCTCCTCCACATTAAAATATTAATATTTCTATTTAAGAAAAGACATTTATTTTGATATATACATCTATGCTACAAGTAATACAAAAAATGTCACTAAATAAGCATTGTATTTATCACGATAACAAGTAATTTGTAATTGCTATTTTAGTTTATCAGACCAGAATTTCTTGTAATCATTCTTTATACTAAAATAAGCAAACAAATAAAATAATGAGTTGTATATTAATATCCTCCAACCTTCAACTGTTTGAAATTTTTATTTCGTTTAACTACTATTCCCAACTATTTTTCTAGCCCTACATAATGCTTTCTCTTAACTCTGTCTTGCAATGATTTTATTGTGTTCCTTTCTTTCTCTGTTTCCTCATTTGTGAATTTTAGTTAAATCCTTGCTGTAATGTCGTGTAGTATGTAGCAAGTCCTGTTGTGTTTAAGTTTTTTTTCTTTATTTTGTGTTTCAGCACTGTTATTCAGCTGAAATAATCACAGGACTCTGCTAAGCGCAGAAACATTGTCCTTATAAGGTGTTGTTCAACTTTATTTAAATATTACTGTCTATAAGTGAGCTTTTGTCTGTATCAGTTAAAAAAGATCACACGTGCAAAAACAAAGCGTGGTTGTACACTTGCATATATTAACCCCTAGAGGTCTATCCGCATAATAATCAAAATGAAAGTGTAATCTGACGGTATGTGTTCAAGTATAACAACGGAGCTTTCTTGATTACTGTTACAGAAAATTTTTTTTATTACGAATGATAACTCCTCACCTCATGTCGTTAGCAAAAATAAAAATGTATATAGCAGCTTGAAAAGGGTAGAGATGTATGAAGAATTATAATTTAAGTATTTTTCTAAGACTTCTTTTCATGTGCATATTAATGACAGTGTACCAGAATAACTTCAGAATTTTGAAACAATTGCAATTAAAAATGGTTACGTTTACCATTATTGTCAGCAATATTACCTGACGTTATCTGTTACAATGTATACTTCACCCATTTTTCCTTAGGTCCTCTCCTCTTAGTTATTCTCTCAAATTTTAAATACAGCACGTTTTCAGTCAACATATATTTACAACATCAATATTTACCATTTATCAGTAACGTTGAAATCACTGATTCAATACTCGTTTGATTTAATACTTGTAATCATACTTGTATTATTAGTTTCAAATTTGAGGTTTCAGGTGTTTAGCATATTTTTAATGCATAGGACTTAAATATTTTTTTTAATATTTTGAACTTATAGTATGTAAATAAATACTAAATTTTTTTAAGACTAGGAGTTTGCTTGAACTCTGAGATTTTATATTTGTAAATTTAAATAAAAATTGTAGATGTTGTTATTAAATAAAATAGACTGTTTTTATTTTTAACCTCACTACTTAATACTTTGACACAGATTGGTAATATATTTATAAGATTATTGATGCACTACTTAATCTCAGTTAAAAAATTCAATTATATAAGTTAAGATTAATTCAAAGATTTCACTAAAGCTNACGTATAAATAACGTATTACACTAATAGCATTAATAACATTCATAATAATTAATTACATTAATAACATTAATAACGTATGACTATTAATAATCCATAATTAACGCATTTTTTAAAATATTTCTAGTGACGCTAATACCAATTCCTCCACCTCCACTCCTCCTCCACATTAAAATACTAGTATTTCGATTAAAAAAAAGACATTTATTTTGATATATACATCTATGCTACAAGTAATACAAAAAATGTCACTAAATAAGCATTGTATTCATCACAATAACAAGTAATTTGTGATTGCTATTTTAGTTTATCAGACCAGAATTTCTTGTAATCATTCTTTATACTTAAATATGCAAGCAAATAAAATAATGAGTTGTATCTTAATATCCTACAGCCTTCAACTGTTTGAAATTTTTATTTCGTTTAACTATCATTCCCAATTTATGTTATTTTTACTCGCCCTACATAAGGCTTTCTCTTAACTCTGTCTTGCAATGATTTTATTGTGTTCCTTTCTTTCTCTGTTTCCTCATTTGTCGACTTTAATTAAATCTTTGCTGTAACGTCGTGTAGTATGTAGCAAATCCTGCTGTATTATAAGATTTTGTTCAACTTTATTTAAATAATACTGTTTATACGTGAGCATATGGCCGTATCAGCTAATAAAAAATCACACGTATAAAAACGCAGAGTGGTTGTATAATAACTGTACCTACATACGAGGGTTGTAAATTAAATAGCGGCAACTTAACCTTGAAACTCACAGAAGGGCGGGCATGCGCAAATAGGATATGGGAGCGGTGAGGTGGCGCTGTTGTCGATGTGTAGAGTGCAAAAAACAGTCGATCTGCTTAGAAGGGTGGTTGTTGTGTAGCGTTAAAGTGAGGAGTTTCGTTTCCACCGCTCTAAAGCAGGTTTTCAAAAGGTGATCAGCGGTCGTGGCTTAAAATCGAGGTTGCCCGTGGCAAAAATGCAACAGAATGCTCTCGAGGATTAGTGGAAGCCTGTGGATCAAATGCTTTACCGTACAGGACAGTAGCACGATGGGTTCAAGCATCTTTTCGTCATTAAGACTTTTCGTCTTTTTTCGTCATTAAGACTTTTGAAAACATGCTTTAGAGCGATGGAAGCGAAACTCCTCACTTTAACGCCACACAACAACTACCCTTCTAAGCAGATCGACTGTTTTTTGTACTCTACACGTCGACAACAGCGCCACCTCACCTCTCCCATATCCTATTTGCGCATGCCCACCCTTCTGTGAGTTTCAAGGTAAGTTGCCACTATTTAATTTACAACCCTCGTATATGAAGCCCTAGAGGTCTATCCGCATAACAATAGAAATGAAAGTGCAATCTGTGTGTTCGAGTATAGCAACGGAGTTTTCTTGATTATTGTTACAGAGAATTTTTTTATTACGAATGATAACTCCTCACCTCATGTCGTTAGCAAAAATAAGAAATATATATAGCAAATTCAATAGGGTAGAGATGTATGAAGGTTTATAATTTAAGTATTTTTATAAGACTTTTTTTCATGTACATACGGATGACAATGTACCAGAATAACTTCAGAATTTTGAAACAATTGCAATTAAAAATGGTTACGTTTACCATTTTTTCTGCTATTGTCAGCAGAGCAATATTACCTGACGTTATCTATTACAATGTATACTTCACCCTTTTTTCCTGATGTAGAGGACATAGTTATTCCTCCAAGTTATTCCTCTTAGTTATTCCCCAAATTTTAAATACAGCACGTTTTCAATCAACACATATTTGTGCATCGAAATTTACAAATTATGATTAACGTTGAAATCATTGATTTAATAGTTTGATTTAATACTCGTAATCATAGTATAGTTTTAAATTTGAGGTTTCAGGTGTCTAGTATATTTTTAATGCATAGGACTTAAATATTTTTTTTATCTTTCGAACTTATTGCACGTAAATAAATGTTTAATTTTTTTAAGACTAGGTGTTTGCTTGAACTCAGAGATGTTATATTTGTAAATTTAAATAAAAATTGTAGATGTAGTTATTGAATAAAATAGACTGTTTTTATTTTTAACCTCATTACTTAATACTTGACACAGATTGGTAATGTATTTATAAGATTATTGATGCATTACTTAATCTCAGCTAAAAAATTCAACTATATAAGTTAAGATTAATTCAAAGATTTACATCAATGACTTATTTTATGAGTAAATAACGCATATAACTTTAATAAATTAATATCTTAATACTGTTTATGAGACAAAAAAAAGTAAACATACCTATGGAAAGCAATTTCAGGATCTTTTCGTTCAGCATTTTTTGTTGCAGTGCACCATATTTCAATCACTTCAGAAACGTTCGAAAAAAGGAATTTCTTTTACGATAACACATCTGTCACTGGCCTCGGAATAAACTAATGTCCTGGATATGTAGCTGAATTAGCGACACGCCGCCATTTTGGTGACTGTAACTCTCTTATGACCTCAAATCTTATTGTACAAATACCGAGTTTCTGCTCTTAAACGCCACTTTTTATTGATAAACATTTTCATATTCTCGAAAATAACTTAAGTAATTACTATTTCTTCTTTTAAATTTAATTTTTAATCTATTCATTGAAATTAAAACTTTCTCATTCAATCTTTTATGACATCTTATTCGGATCCTGACTATTAAATATATCAAATTGATTTGGCACTTTTTTACAAAATTTTAATGTATGAAATATTTAAAATAAAAAATATTAGTATAATTAAAAATATTAAATAAATATTTGACAAGAATCATACACACTTTTTACTTTGCTATCAAGGAGCTATCGAAAAAAACCTGAGGTACATTTTCTGATGAAATATTGAAATGTAAAAAAGTAATTTTGACGTTATAAAGGTTTTCTTCATAATAAGTGCAACTCAGAAATAGCATATTTCATAGAGAAAAAAAATTAAACTTTTGAAACATTAGATTTTTGGATTGTGTTTATTTTCAATTGAATAATACACAAGATGAAAACATTGAAAAATGCATAAGATACTACATCTCGCCTATCTGTAGAGCAATAGAAGATTTGCAGTAATAAAGGTGGAAGTACAAAATTGTATTTATGTATATAAAAACGATTATAACTTTTAAAATGCTAATCTAAACATCTCGGAATTGGTTTTATTCAATCTAATTTAAAAATTACATCAGAAACAACACCTTACAAATTCCTAAATAGTAATGTAAAATGTGTACATAACTATTAGTCAAAAAAAGTACGGTTTATACATTAAAAAGAAGTACATTTTTACTATAAAAACTTTTGCTACTTCTGGATCGGGCCTGATTATCGCCTAGGCCCAATAGGCATGGGCCTAGGCCCCAGAATTTCTGAGTTGCCTCAAAAATTAGTAAAAGTCTAATGGAAGGTGGGATAGCTTTGTGTTGGTTTAAGTACTAAATAAAAAATAATTACAGCTTACAATAAAAAAATAATTCAGCTAATCAGTGACTTATAGCAAAAATTTCTGATTTCAATTGTTTGTGGTCACCAAACTATTTTTATTTTGACTTAACATTGTTTTGTTGTTTAATATTTTGCGTTAATTTATAGATACGTAAACTTTATCTTAGAAAAATAATCTTCAATTGTCTGCTTTCAAAATTTCTTAAAATATTTCTCTTGAATCACGCAGTTCAATAGATTATTTTCTATTGTTAGGATTAATTACTCAAAATAGTATGTAAACTTCAGTAATTTAATTTCAAAATATTTTGTAAGGGGCCCGGAGAATTTGGTGGGCCTTGGGCCTGAATTTGTTTTGGTCAGTCCCTGCTTCTGAACCATTCATTATGTTGACACTTGTATAGTTTCATCCGATTAATTATTGCTTAGAAAACTCTGCTGCACTTGTTCGGATAACAATGCCAGATGAATAAAAAGGAACAAATAAAAAATTATACTTTTTTGTACATAATACACTTTTCTGTACTCTTGAATTGTTAGCCTGTTTGTGATTAATTCGCTTCAATTCATCTTTAAAAAATACATCCGAAACAATACCTTGCTTTTGAATAAAGGCTATATACACTATCTGGAAGAAAGTGACGGGACACGACACTATAACGACATAAACCCATATTTATTAAAATTAATAGGAGGTAGGGCCTCCTTTGGCTGCGATCACAGCTGCAACCCTTCTGGGCATGCTTTCCACTAAATTACCCATAGTGGCAAGAGGAATTTCCTCCAAATATTTAACAGGAAGTTCCATAGTTCATGCTTGCTTTTGGGGAGTGGGGTGCAGGCCCTCAACCGACGGTCCAATTCGTCCCAGAGATGTTCAATTGGGCTAAGATCAGGGCTCTGCGCCGACCACTCCATGCGTTTAACGTTGTGGTTCACATACCAATCAAGAGACCTCCTTGCAACATGGGATCTTGCATTCTCGTCTTGATACAAGCAGTCATCCATACCGTACGTTGCCCACAAGGTAGGAAGGACATGATTGTCGAGAATATCACAGTAACCATCGGTATTCATCATACCATCAACCTTCACTAGTGGGCCAGCCCCATACCAGGAGAAACAGGCCCATAACACCAATCTTCCTCCACCAAACTTTACAGTTGTCCCGTCACTTTCTTCCAGATAGTGTATTTCCCCCTAATCACCCCCATTTCCCTTTCAAGAAGAGAGAAAGAAGCATACAAGAGCATGTAGGGAGTTTTCGGCAATTGTTTGTATTTACATAAAGCTTTCAGCAAAAGGAAATCTTGGATATTAATTTTTCTGAAGAAACACCTTTTTATGTTATAATTAATGAATTAATAAAAAATTAAAAATTTAAACAAAATTCAAGTTACAGCATTTTTCTCGTAATTTAAATTCCTTATGATGATTTGAAACTTAACGAAACTTAATAATCGAAACTAAAACAGAAAATGTTAATGCTTAGATTTTTGTTGCAGCAATTTTATATTTCATAATTTTGAAAAGAAATTCATATTTTAAGAACAAATTACTTAGACTGGCTAAAGTAAGTTTCCTAATGTCATTAAGTTCCTAAATGAGACGTAAAAAAATTATGAGCATCCTATCCTTTTATACGCTACTAAAATTTACTTATTTAACATGCTCACAAAATTATGAAAGTTTTTTTTTTAACTGAAATTACGTTTCTTACATGAAAGGAAATATTCTCGTAAAATAGTAGTCATAAAAGGCTAAGAAAAAACACGAAAATTTGAAGTCAAATGCTAATTTTTGAAGGAAAAAAAATGCTGATATTTTGATAAAATATGCCAGGCGTCAAAACATGCGAAACTGAAACAAGCGTTTTTAAATAATATTCCAAAAACCAATTAAATTAAAGCATGTTTAGAATCTAGATATTAAGTTAAATTTTTTATTTCAATTTATTTTAAATTATACTTTTGCAAAAACTTTAGCATGATATAGTATATATATATATATATATATATATATATATAATGTAAAAGTAGAAACTTGATGGATATGCTGAATCTGGCTCAAATTTAAAATTACCTTATTAACCGTAGCTCCTCTCCCAAATCTAACGAAAAAGATGAAAACAGATAAATATTTATTTATTCGTTCAATATTTCCTAAAAATTAGCAAACAATTACAAATATTAATACTGTCTAAATATTAAAATATGTTAAAGAAACCATAGAAACATAAAAAGTGTTACTTTAAATTTGAAGAAACTAATAGCAACTTTATTACTATTTGCACATAGATTTAAACAAAAATGTACAAGACACAAACATATGGAGCTATCAGGTACCACGATAATAATTTTCTGCTCCTTGAATACCTAAAAACAGAAGATAAGAATAGAAGAGTATATATAGTTGATACATTACGACAGATTAAATTTTGCATCTAATGTAGAATTATACAGACGTTTATGTGAGTTGAGAGTTAAATTGTCACCATGCAGGAGTTGGAGAGTTAATCAATTTTATTAAATTCACAAAGAAAGGTGTTTAAAGAAAGTTTCCCTTCAGACAAGTTTGTTGCTTAGCAACTTTTTCAGAATCCGACCTGTGATGCTACAATAGGCATTACATATTTCCTAGCTTTTAAAATTTCTTAAATTTATTTATTTTTTAATCTTTCTTCGTCGAATTTTAATTAAACTAAATCAACTATTTAATTTTTATTGCATTTTATAGAAAGCTAAATTAAATATTTTATTATTTCCCTTTATAATTTTCTTATAAGTTTCCTGTCGGTAGTTAAATTAGATATTTATTGCATTTTCCAGTTTTATTTTTACTTCTAATGCAACTTATCCAGATTACTTTGCAGTTGATACTTGATAGACTATTTTTTTAATATTAAAGCTATGTTTCTATCAAGTATACCTCGTGACTTTCAAAACTCCCATAATTCTCAGAATTCGTCATTTAATTACAGTATTAGGAAGTTATTTAAGACACCAGGTTAACAAAGACCAATCAGATAATATAATTTAACACAGGTTTTTAAGAACATGAATACAATTATTTTTTTGTATTTACACATAATGCCATCACATTTTAATCTTAGGTACATACTTTCAAAATTTAGTTCGGAAAATATTTCAAATTGGTGTGTATGTGTAAGACAAGACTATGGAATTCATCTCAATTATTGACTTTTTGGTACATAAACCAATTACAAATTTTCAATGCTGAAAACTTCATCATTTCACTGAAAATAAAAGCTTTTATTTGTTGAAAAAAATATTACGCACCGTTTCCTCTACTTGCGTATGATAACTCTTGTTTACTAGCACCTGTGAAATAAAAAATGGAAAACGAAATTCAGAACAATTTGCAGAGATCAGTTAAATGAATCATTTATCTCTTTTTCAGTCCATATTTATTTTTGTCAGAATATGCATAATAATATGAGTTTTTATTTAGAAACAATAATGCTACATACCGCGTCTGAAACCTGGGTATAACTGTAAGCGTCCACCGGAAGCTTTAGATATAATGGGGGGAAATAATAACAGGATTAAAACAAATTGATAAAAAGACAGAGGCCTGGCACATTATGTAATATTTTTGAATTTTTATCATATAGTATACATTTTTACCATTCTATTAAGGTAATAAATAACAAACAATTACAAAACTCAATACAAATTACAACTCTAAAAGTACTAATCTGTTAATAATATGAAACCCATCGTACTTTCATAAGTTCCGTTTAAAAAAAAACTATTTTATCAGATAGATTTAAGAACAATTGAATGAAGAAGGAAATATATCTTCTTTCAACTGTACATAGAATCGACACAATTCTATATCAACTAAAATAAGTCTTTATCCTATAAAAAATACACTAATTGTTATTTTAAACTAGTAAAATTTTAATGTTGTTTTAAACAATAAAAAATGCACTAAGTGTTATTTCAAACAATAAAAAATACACTAAATGTTACTTTAAACTAGTAAAATTGTAATGTTATTTTCAACAATAAAACATGCGCTAAATGTTATTTTAACCCCTTAACGATCGGTTAATTTTCAAGAAAACGATCATAAAAGTGCCTATTTTTTCGACTTTTGTACTTGTATTACGTATTTGATTAGTGCTGCAACTAGTTTAAAATAAACTAACTATCTACAATTACCTTAAAAATATTCTGGTACTGCCATCAGGTGTGTAAAATGAGAAATAAAATTTTTTCCGGGCAAAAAGAAATGAATTAGTTTTATTCTTATTGGCACGTTACTACTGAACACTCCAGCCCGTCAATATCACGGGAGCGAGAAATAGCGGGCGAAATCTCACTCCGTCATTTTCACGGGAGCGAGAAGAAAGGGGCTAAACTAGTAAAATTTTGTCGAATTTTTCTAAAGGTTAAATGACAATATAGGAAAGGTGACACAGATCTACACTTACATCTTTGACAACTATTAAGTAAAGATTTAATTGAAATGAAACTTAAAGAGTAAACAAATAATTCTGTCCGATGTCGAGAACTGACTTAAATTGTTGCAAATGTTTTCTATACATCATGTTGAAATGTTTTTCTAACCAGAAGTTTGGACATTTATAATGAAAATGGATCCTGAAACATCTCCCGAACGTCAGGATTATACTGTCTATAAACCTCTTATTAAATCTCAGTTCAGTTACTCGTATATTAAGCACTTTTGGATACTTCTAACAAAATAAATGCACTGATAATCTATTTGTTATCACTTGAGAAATGTATGGTGGGCAAAATAAATTCCCCTAAATTATTACATTTTCCGCTAAGTAAACCAGGCGATTACATGCTTTTAATATTTAAAACGTCAACAACATACTAAATTTAAAATTTTTCTTTGTAAAAAGAAATTTTACACACTATTTCCACTCCTTGCATTTGAAAACTGTTGTTTACCAGCAACTGGAAATTGAAGAAAAACAAACTTAAAGTGCAAAACAAAAACAAGAAACAAATATAAAAGTTGAAGTATTGATGTACNTGTTTAAAGAAAGTTTCCCTTCAGACAAGTTTGTTACCTAGCAACTTTTTCCGAATCCAACTTGTGATGCTACAATAGGCATTACATATTTCCTAGCTTTTAAAATTTCTTAAATTTATTTATTTTTTAATCTTTCTTCGTCGAATTTTAATTAAACTAAATCAACTATTTAATTTTTATTGCATTTTATAGAAAGCTAAATTAAATATTTTATTATTTTCCTTTATTATTTTCTTATAAGTTTCCTGTCAGTAGTTAAATTAGATGCTTATTGCAATTTCCAGTTTCATTTTTACTTCTAATATTTTACTTTGTTATGCAGCTGAGCCTTGTTATACTATTTTTTTAATATTAAAGCTATGTTTCTATCATGTATAATTAATTCCTCGTGACTTTCAAAACTCCCATAACTCTCAGAACTCATCATTTAATTACAGTATTAGGAAGTTATTTAGGACACCAGGTTAACTTAGACCAATCAGATAATATAATTTAAGGCAGTTTTTTATGAATATAGATACAATTATTTTTATGTATTTACACATGATACCGTCACATTTTAAGCTTAGGTACATACTTGCAAAATTTTGTTCGGAAAATATTTTAATTTGGTGTGTATATGCAAGACGAAACTATGAAATTCATCTTAATTATTGACTTTTTGGTACATAAACCAGACAATTACAAATTTTCAATATGGAAAACGTCATCATTTTACTAAAAAAATAAAAGCTTTTATTTGTTGAAAGAAATATTACGCACCGTTTCCTCTACTTCCATATAATAACTCTTGTTTACTAGCACCTGTGAAATAAAAATGGAGAACGAAATTCAGAATAATTTTCAGAGATCAGTTAAATGAATCATTTATTTCTTTTGTAGTTCATATTTATTATTAATATGCATAATATGCATAATTAATATGCATTAATATGCATAATAATAAGAGTTCTTATTTTGAAAAAATAATGCTACATACCGCGTCTGAAACCTGGGTATAATTGCAGTCGTCCACCAGAAGCTTCAGATATAATGGGGAAAAATAATAACAGGATTAAAACAAATTGATAAAAAGATAGAGGCATGGCACATTAGATAATATTTTTGAATTTTTCATTAACATATAGTATACATTTTTACCATTCTATTACGGAAATGAACAACAAACAATTACAAAACTCAATACTAATTACAACTACAAAAGTACTAATCTATTAACAATATTAAACCCATCGTACTTTTATAAGTTCCGTTTAAAAAAACTATTTTATCAGATGGATTTATGAACAATTGAGTGAAAAATTAAAATATATATATCTTCGCTTAACTGTACATACAATCGACGCAATTCTATATCAACTAAAATAAATCTTTACCTTATAAAAAATACACTAATTGTTGTTTTAAACTATTAAAATTTTAATGTTATTTTAAACAATAAAAAAAGCACTAAATGTTATTTTAAACAATAAAAAATACACTATATGTTACTTTAAACTAGTGAAATTTTAATGTTATTTTAAACAATAAGAATTGCTATAAATGTTATTTCAAACACTAAAAAATACACTAATTGTTAGTTTAAACTAGTAAAATTTTAATAGTATTTTAAATAGTAAAAAATTAAGTGTTATTTTAAACAATAAAAATACGCTAAATGTTATTTCAAACTAGTGAAATTTTAATGTTATTTTAAATAATAAAAAATGCACTAAATGTTATTTTAATTAATAAAAAATATGCTAAATGTTATTTTAAACAATAAAAATTACGCTAAATGTTATTTTAAACTGGTAAATTTTTGTCGAGTTTTACTAAAGGTTAAATCAAAATCTTAGAAATGTGACACAGATCTAAACTTAGAGCTTTGACAACTATTGAATAAAGATTTAATTGAAATGAGACTTTTAGAGTGAACAAATAATTCTGTCCGATGTCGAGAACTAACTTAAATTGTTGCAAATGTTTTCCATGCATCATGCTGAAATGTTTTTCTAACCAGAAGTTTGGACATCTATACATAATAATAAACGCGGCTGTGTGTGTGTGTCTGTTTGTCTGTCTGTCTGTCTGTAATCACAATATATCGCCCCAGAAGCCTCGCCCAGGCACGAAACTCGGCACATAATTGTGTTTTGACATAATGAAGAAGTTTTTTCTTTCTTTTTCAAAAATTTTTATTAGTTTTTTAGTTATTAGTCATTTTGTGAGAAATTCTATGCTTTTTGGTTTTCAAAGAGTCATATTCAAAAAACTATTAAAAAATGCATATACTTTTCTCCACTCTTATAAATGTATGCTAATGCGAACCTTACAATTGAAATAATAATTTTCGACAACTTAAACCAATTATATACGAAGGAATTAATAATTTAATTGGGTATAATACAGCCTACGTTACAGGTTGTGTTGTTCCTCCTAAATTTAACCCATGAACGGCATTTTCTGCGAGCCTAACCTCAAGCCGCAAATAAACAAACGAAGTGTTCGATCGTTTAAATAGCTGCTCGCCAGATTTTATTGCATTATAAAGAAAAGTTATTGAAACTAAATACAACTAAATAAACAACAACAACTAAAACAAATAACAACAACTACTAATAACAACAACTAAATAAACAACAACTAAATTCCATTCGTTTAGCATTGCGTCATATGTTATTCCTACTAAATCGAAGTAGTTGTGTTTTTTTCATATTATACCCAATTGTAAGGTTCGCATTAATTTACATTTATCAAAGTGGGGAAAAGTTTAACTTTTGTCTGCAGCAGAACTGAATATGAAGACAAAATTGCAGGACAGGAACACTTTAATTGGGTATAATATAAAAAAAACACAACTACTTCCACTTAGTAGGAATAACATTTACCATGACACAATGCAAAATTCTATGCCACTATCCACATAAATCAATTATTAATCAAAAATTGAATATCAATTACTTTTCTTTATAATGCAATAAAATCTGGCGAGCAGTTATTTAAACGATCAAACACTTCGTTTGTTTATTTGTGGCTTGAAGTTAGGCTCACAGAAAATGCCGTTCAAGGGTTAAATTTAGTAGGAATAACACAACCTGTGACGTAGGCTATAGTATACCCAATTGTCCACTAATCTTCAGATTTCCTGCTATGTTTTAAAAAACTTTATTTGTGAAAACCTTTATCGTGGCGGACAGCTGGCTAGTTTATAATGAAAATGAAACTTGAAACATCTTCCGAACGTCAGATTTATACTGTATATAAACCACTTATTAAATCTCAGTTCAGTTATATTAAGCACTTTTGGATGCTTCTAACAAAATAAATGCACTGATAATCTATTTGTTATCACTTGAGAAATGTATGGTGGGCAAAATAAATTCCCCTAAATTATTACATTTTCCGCTAAGTAAACCAGGCGATTACATGCTTTTAATATTTAAAACGTCAACAACATACTAAATTTAAAATTTTTCTTTGTAAAAAGAAATTTTACACACTATTTCCACTCCTTGCATTTGAAAACTGTTGTTTACCAGCAACTGGAAATTGAAGAAAAACAAACTTAAAGTGCAAAACAAAAACAAGAAACAAATATAAAAGTTGAAGTATTCGGACGTTCTACGATTCAGTCTTGATGGTTAGAGAGGGTGATCTAAAATATGCTAAATAATTAGTACAGACGATATTTAAAGTCACGAAATCAGATAAAAAAAACATATCATTTTAAAGTGTCTAATATTGCACGGCAGAACACAAAATATGAGCAAAATTGGTTGAATAGTTTCTGAGAAATTACATTTTAAATATACTACTTTTTAAAATTCGATTTCTCAATAACTATTTAACCGATTTCGCTCAAATTTCGCATTTCTCCATGAAGAGTAAGATAGTTTAAAACAATGTAAAAAATTGTATCCCTTAAGGTTCAAAATTTCTTCGACTATTGTAAAATAAAATAATAAAAAGTAAATATTGACACAAATTTATTTTTTGCATGGATTTGTCTTTAGATAAACGAATTTTATAATTGTGTGCAAAGATTTTTAAATTCCCGTATAACGTTCTCGTGATAGGAGGAAATACGTACAAAATAAATTAACATTAGTGGGTCCAAACTTTGGTTCGTTCTCCTGACTAAACTATGAGGACCATATTTCCCAGATTGCGGCTACCTCACTTATTTTGGGGGTCAAAATTTCGAATCCGTCGGAAAAAAAAGTATGCTCGTTCAGATAAAGTTCGTTTTTGTGTCCGATTTCGTAACTTAAAATATCGTCTGCACCAATTAATTAGCATATTTTAGGTCACCCTCTCTAACCGTTAAAATTGAAGATCCAATCATTAGATCAAAAGTTTTTCAAGGTTATTCGTTTTTCATTGTTCGCACTGTACAAAACAGTTTATTGAGATCGACTGAAAATAATTTGATTAAATAAATGAAATCAGAAGTGAAAGTAATTTGATTAAATAAATCAAATCAGAAGTGAAAATAATTTGATTAAATAAATCAAATCAGAAGTGAAAATAATTTGATTAAATGAATCACATCAGAAATCCAGAATTGAAAAGGATTTGATTAAATAAATCAAATCAGAAATCAGAAGTGAAAACGATTAAATAAATCAAATCAAAAATCAGAAGTGAAAATAATTTGATTAAATAAATCGAATCAGAAGTGAAAATAATTTGATTAAATAAATCATATTATTTTCGTTTCTATAATGTACTACATACATATTTAATGTTGTCTGAACATGCCAAAATGACAGAATTTTTAATTAAGAAAAAGCTAATGCTACACACCTTGTCTGTAGACTGGGTTTGGTTGCATGCGTCCTCGGACAGCTATAGATATATTGATAAAATATTATAATCAAAAAATAATAACAAACTTATTATATCAACTGATAACACTGAACAATTATAATTTAATGAGTGTGAGAATGACGTTATCATACGAAAAATAATGACTTCTCGTTTTTGCTAATAGAAATATAATGCTACACACCATTTTTTCCAGTTGCACTTAACCCTTGTTTACTGGCAGCTATAAGAATAAAGAGGCAAAAAATTTAAAATAAAATACAAAGCAATTTGCAGAGATTGATTAAGTACATCAAGTATGGAATTATTTTTACTTCTAAAATGTACAGTGTGCATACCAAAAAACGGACAACCCTGAATAACTTTTAATTTAATGATCGGATCTTCACGTTCTGGGACGCAATATTAATGGTTCGGGAAGGTGACCTCAAATATACTAATTAATAAGTGTAGACGATATTTTAAGTTACAAAATCGTACACAAAAATGTACTTTTTCTGAATAAACATACCATTTTTCGACAGATTCGAATTTCTAAACCCCCAAAAATATAGAGGGTAGAAATATGGTCCCAATAGTTTGGTCAGGAGAGCTATTGAAAGTGTAGAACCCTTAATATTAATTCTATTTTTTGCGTATTTCGACATATCTCGAGAAATTTTAAACTTTGAAATTTTTAAACAAATTTTTACACACAATTATAAAATTAATTTATCCAAAGATATTCCCATGCAAAAATTATCTCAATAAATATTTATCATTTCTTATTATTTTATTTAATACTAGTCGCAAAAATTTTGAATTTTAAGGTTTGCGATTTTTAACATCATTTTTAAGGATATAATTCTACATGGAAAAATACAAATTTTGAGTGAAATCGATCGAACAGTTCCTGATATACCTAATTTTAAAAAAGGTGTATTTTGATAATTCGATTTCTCAGAATTTATTTCACCGATTTCACTCAAATTTTACATTTTGCCATGTAAAATTATATTTCTTAAAATGATGTAGAAAATTGTATACAATTCAAAAAATTTTCGGCTAATATTACATGAAATAATAAAAAATTATAAATATTTATTGAAAGTCATTTTTTTGCGTAGAATTATCGTTCGATATATCAATTTTATAATTGTGTTCAAAAATTTGTTTAGAACTTTTTCGAAATATTTTGGATGCCACAGGAAGTAAAACGTTACACGTTACACGTGTACCTCAGCACGTTAAATAACCATGTGGGTCACCGGTGACCGGCACTGAGTTTGTTTGTAGCGCCACTGGGATCACCGGTGACCGTCGAAGCCAAGATTACTAGAAACACATAATTCTAGTTAATTTTTAATGCTTTTAATTTTTTAATATTATTATCGTTACTAAAATGGTTTGAAGAAATTAATGCAATACATACTGAGAAAATAATATTGGCTAGACTGGCAAGAAATGTAAAATAACATGGCATTCAACGTGTTAAGGGATTCGAACTTTGAACCGCTCTCCTGACCAAACTATTGGGACCATATTTCCTAGATTTCGGCCACCCCCTACAATTTGGGGCTCATAAATCCGAGTCCGTAGGAAAAAAAGGTATTACATTTATTCATATAAAGTAAGCTTTCGTGACTAATTTCGTAACTTGAACTATCATCTGAACTAATTAATTAGCATATTTCAGCTCATCCCCCCCTCGAACCGTTGAATCCTCAAATGTGAAAATCCCATCATTAGATCAAAAGTTATTCAGGGATCTTCGTTTTTTTTATTCTGTGCACTATACATGCATATTTATTGTTATAAGAATAAGCATAATGATATAAGTTTTTAATTAAGAAAAAGCTAATACAACACACCTTGTCTGTAGACTGAACTTGGTTGCATACGTCCTCCGACACCTGTAGATATAATGAAAAAATAAATAACATGATAAATAACAATTCTTATTAAGGTTCAGATCTGGCACATTATACAATATTTTTGAACTACGCATTATATATTTACAACATATTATGTATTAGTACCTTTTTTAAGTTAACAATCGTCACAATTCAGTATCAACTAAGTTTTAACTTTGTCCCGCAAGAAATACGCTGAATGTTATTTTAAATCAACATTCTTTGAATTTTACCATAGAGTAAATAGCAGATCTCGAAAGCTGAGAGCTTAACGCAGATCTAAACTTAAAGCCCGGAGAACTATTAAATTTAAATTTGTATCTCAGTCGAAATTTTTATAATAAATATATATTTCTGCCATCTCGTGATGAAAATTAGCATAAATTGTTGCAAAAATGCTCTATAAATAGTTCCAAAAAATTTTTTTTTCCTTAAACGGTATAATTTTGGACGTTTACTGTGTTCACTGAGCTAATGTATTGCTTTGAAAGTTTTTTTTAAGCACAACCAAGATGTTTACAAGTAAAAATAAAGAAATACATTTAAAATAAAATAAAAATTTAATAGGTGAAGAGAATTTTTTTTGGAAGATTAATTAATAATATTCTTATTAAATAGTTGTGTGAGATAAAATATATAATAGTGTGTGTAAAAGTTTTTTTTAAAAAAAACTATAATCTAGAGTGATGCTTCCTGACTAAATTTAACAAAATATACATCGCTATTCTATTTTTAATACTTTAAAATTCGCAAATGCAAACTTATTTATCAATCCCTAAAACAATTTTTAAAATATTTGTAAACATATTCTTGTCTTTTTATAAAACATCTTTGTAACAGAATCTCATTTCTTATGCATGAAATAGCAAATAGTGAAAATCGCGTAACGATTGCAAAGCCAATTTAGCTTTTAATTCAGGACACATCTCGAAAAACGTACTTAAAAATCTCACACCACTCAATTGACGTGTGTAACAAAATGGACTCAGTTGAAATATGTTTTTGATGGAATTGATACAGCTCAATGTGCATATTTAAAAAAAGGACATGCTTAAAAATGGAAAAAGCATTCGATTACTTTTTAAAACCTATTTTATAAGCATTGTTCCTAAAAAAAATAAACTTATCCAAGTAAACTCGTAACATGATTTACAAAAACATTTAGCACATGTTATTAAATAAGTCGCTTTTTTTTAAATACTCTATAAATAAACTTTTCTTTTTACAAAATTGCCAAAGGTGTAATAAATTTATAATATAGGTAGGAAATTTACATTGTGAGAATTTAGATTTTCAAAACTCCATTTTTCGTTCTGAATACGAAGACATTACCTGAAAAATTACATATGTACTATTCCTAGCCCCTCCGAAACCCGGGGCTTTTTCCAGTACTGATTATGCTTAGTGTTTAAATAAATAAGGAAGAGTAAGCCCGTAATTACTCGTTTTGTATTATATTATATTTGGGTTAATCATTAAAAAGGGTATTTTTTGCTGCCTCTATTTTCTTAAACGCAGAATTTAACATGCATCCATTTTCTTAAACCGGCATTTTCAGCTGTGTTCATTTTCTTGTACATGAATTTTAAGCTGTCTATTTTCTTAAACACGCATATTGAGTTGTCCCCATTTTTTTAAACATGCAATTTGAGATTTTCATTTTTTTAAACATGCATATTGAGCTGCTCATTTTTTTAAACATGCATTTTGAGTTATGTTAATTTTTTTAAGAACACATTTGAAAATGTGACCATTTCTCTAAACACGTATTTCAAGCTATATTCCGAATGAAAAGCTCACCGACTCAATAGTTTTCCTATACATTTATTATTTCAGATAACCTGATGTCTAACGCTCAGTGAAAAAGTTATTGTAAAGTTAATGTTTTAGATAAAAAGGAATTTTGCTTAGGTATTGAATATTAGAATAGGTGTTAAATGAATATTTATTTTAAAAAGTAATATAATGCTACAAACCCTGCCTTCCACCATATATTTTAGTGCCAGGCAATCCTATATACAAATTTAAAGAAAAATCACTGAATGACAAAAAATATGGTTACAAACAACTGTGAAAATTTGATCAAAAATTATGATTATATTACAAAATAGCTTATTTTACATTTTTACTTGAAAAAAAAAATTTTCAACAGAGGAACTTTGAAACATTTAATAATAAAAAAACTTGTTCCTAATTTTTTTAAATTGGGAATATTTTCCAATAAATTTTGAAAACATTTAAAAAGATCATACTAATTCTTGCAGCAATATCATAGAACAGTCAGTAATAAAATATAAAATAAGTATAGCTTGAATAGCAAATAAATGCATAGCATTTAACGGAGAAGTTTTAATAAGTGAAATATCTATTTCCTTAGCTTGTAAAAAATAAATATTTCACACTATCGAAATATGCTTCAAACAGTAATGCTTTAATTAAGAAAACAACATGCTACACGCTAAACATCCTATAGTATTCTAAAATGGTATTACTTTGAGTTATTCGCGTTTTCTGAAGGATTCCGACAAAGCAAAAATAAAGATAATTTATTCATCATTTTTTTGTTAATTTCTGGGGGATGAGTTAAATTGTGAAACAGCTGTCATTGTTGTGATAACTAATCTTCAAAAATCGTCATTTGATTGTGTATCTTTTGCTGTCTGAAAAGAATTTTGTCAGACCTCTTAAGTAAATATTTACGGTATCATTATCGTTAAGCTGAGATAATGTTCAGATTCCTAGTATAATAAACTTGTTTTATTTATAATTTAAAATCTTTGTGCATTTTAGTTTATATGTCATTTAGTTTATATTTTATATGTCATGATAACCAACACTATTGTTTGTGCTGATTTTCGTCTATATGATCAATGAGGGAAGCAGTAATCATGACTGTAAGTACAAACTAGTACGTTTGTTCTGATGTCACAATACCAGTGGTAGAAGAAAAAATACATGAATTGACCTAGCCAATCAAGAAATACCCAGAACTAATATGCAATATGATGTTGCACAGTGTTGTTATTCAGTATTTGTGCGAACTGTGTCCCTGGAGTATACTATAGTATTGGATTTTGCAGAGATTTAAAAAGGAAAATATATTGGAATCGCGGAATCACCCGAATTGTTTCTGGTGCAAGAAAAATAAAATAACTCAGTTTCAATCAAAATTTCTAATAGCAATTTGCTTGATGCTGATTTTAAATAAAGTAATAACATTCGAAATCATGATAATAGAAATGATAATGATAGAATCATTTTTTAAAATTACATATTTTTTAAATAATTTTTTAAATAATATTTCTTAAAAAATACTGCATAATATAACTTACCAGCAGCTATAGTTTGATTTTAACAAAATAAAAGACCAAATAAATGCATACATTTTGTAGGGGAAGTTTTAATAGAAAAAATATCTATTTCCATGGCTTATAAAATGTAAACATTTTTATCGATCTAAATTGAAGTTCAAAAATAGGTTAATCAGTTGCACAAATATGTAACGCTACTCACTATATTCTACTGTATCTCTTCCTGCAGAATATGGTACTAAAAAAATGAAAAATATCTTTCATAATTAAATATAACTTATACTTATTGTATCACTTATACTTATTGTAAATACAAATACACCCATACAAGATTCAAAAATTTTAAATTTCCTATTCACAATTATGTATCCCAAACTTAATTTAAAGGATTATTATTTAAATGCAAATCAAATACTAAACATTTTTAAAGAAAAGATAAATTATGTATCTTTATGAATTATCTTATGCAAGTTTATTACAGAGCGCAAGAAAATAAAAGAGGCACTCTGAATAACTTTTGATCTAATGGTAGGATTTTAATAAGTAGAGGGGGTAGCTTCAAATATGCTAATTAATTAGGCTCAAGGCCGGGATAGCCTGGTCGGTAGGGCACTGGGCCCATATCCAAGAGGTCGTGGGTTCGATCCTCACCGGCCGAAGACACAATGTAGTGAAGACACCGTGTAGTAAATGGTGACTGATGCACGTTAAATCTGTCGAGTCTCAAAGTCCTCCATGTTCCCACAACAAATCAATACCTCTGGGGGTACTGATCCAGGAGTTTACTTGTCTTCTGGATTGGTTCAAAATTACAAGGCTACGGAGTTGAACGTTAGCAGTCGTAAACCCATGAAATTGGGTCGGCTGTTCAACGACGGTTATAAAATAATATAAAATAAAATAAAATAAAATAAAATTAATTAGGCTCAGGGGATAGAGCATTCTCAGGGGATAGAGCATTCGCCTTCCAATAAGGCGAGCCGGGTCCGAATCCCAATCGATACGAATTCCGCATCCGGCGTGCACCGACCACAGTGCTGACGTGAAATATCCTCAGTGGTAGACGAATCATGGGTTAGAGTCCCCTTGTCGTCAGGCTAACCATGAGAAGTTCTCGTGGTCTTCCTCTCCATGTAACGCAAATGCGGGTTAGCTCCATCAATGTTAATGGACAGCATATATAACAGATGCAACATATGCTTTAATGTCCATGGTAACCACACACCTTATTGCAGTTCTCATTTCTGCGTTTTTCTGGCAAGACCAATGTCTTATGGGTGTTTGGAAATCATCCAATGAGCATCTTTTGCATTTTTGATTTCATTATTGTTCGATTTCTTGATATCTGAAGTATTTTGCATAATAATAAATGCACATTGTTCTCTACTAAATATATACTCATTTTCTATTATTAATTATTCCAAAAAATGTAAATGTTCCTTATCAACCATTAAGCAGTGTCATACTCATTATCAATGCTTTTAGAACAGAAATCTAGAGCAAATCAAATGTCCCACCTGAGATTTGAACACCTATCTCTTAGTAAGAAGGTTAATAGTTTCCCCGTTATTGCCCAGTATCCACATGATCTAAAAAGTTTTATTATTTTAAAAATAAATTACACTTTAATGGATGATATTTTACCAAAGGGGCAACAATGGTGGTCAAATATTTCCCTGTACGAAATTTTCAACCATGCTCTTTAATTTAAGATTAGTTTCGTTTCAATGGAAATTTTACAGCTGTGTACTTCCCTTGTTAAGCAGACTAGAATATCTATGCGTTTTTACAAATAATGTAATCTTATTCATCAGAGTATGCATGAAAATGTAACATATTAATAAAACATATTATAGAAAGCTTAACATAATATCCTGCTACATCAGATCCATGTCTTTCTACATCATATAAACAGAATAAAGAGTAAAAAAAAACCAAATATAATAAAATACACTGAAGAGCCAAAAAACCTGGTACAGGCATGAGTATGAAGAAATCAAAGTACAGCGCTGCTATCGGCAACGCGTATATAAGACAACGAGTGTCTATCACATTTCTTAGATCAGTTACTGCTGCTACAATGCCAGGTTATACAGATTTAAGTGAGTTTGAACGTGGTGTTATAGTCGGCGCAAGGGAGATGGGACATAGCATCTCCGAGATAGCAATGAAATTTGGATTTTCACGTACGACCATTTCACGAGTATACCGCGTGACACTTCCGCTGGCCACCAAAATCTCCAGACATGAACATTATTGAACACATTTGGGATGCCTTGCAACGTGATGTTCAGATGATATCCCCACCCCCTCTTACTCCCACTGGTTTATGGACAGCCATGCAGGATTCATGGTGCCAATTATCTCCAGCACTACTTCACGCATTAATCGAATCCATGCCACGTCGTGTTGCGGCACTTCTGCGTGCTTGCGGGGGCCCCTACACGATATTAGGCAGGTATACCAGTTTTTTTGGCTCTTCAGTGTAGTAGGTGATTATACTGAAGCTCTCAATCAAGGGACCAAACAATAAATATGTATTAAATAGATTATTTTGAAATTTATTTTCACTTGTAACACCTATGTACTTAATGACTTTAAAATGCGAGTAAAAATCTATGTTATCATAAATAATACATATAATTCTACTCACCATATGAGCCACCTACTATACTTCTGTCTTGCCCTCGACCTTGTCCTGTGCCATATCCTCCAGCAGCAGCTACAAATCAAATTATTAACACTGAGTGTCATTAGAGTCTTAAACAACTCTTAGAGAATGTTTATAACTGACAATTATATTCATTAATAATTTTTCTCCATTTTGAAAACAGAAGTGAAACAGAGAAGAAAAAAAACGTCACTTTTTATTTTTATTGTAGAATGAAAAATATTATTTTACTGACTTTCCTTAATGAAGTTGTATTACCCCAGGTCAAAGTTTTTGATGTTTTTTCGATTGATGGAACAACGTTTCAAAAAATATGAGTCAAGTTCCTTTTAAGTTAATCACATTTTAATATCAATCGCCCCATTTAATTATTTCTTCATTGCCACCAAATTATTTTTTGAAAAATAATTAATTTTAATTTTTCTCAGCTTCTACTAATAAAAATAGTTGAAAATTTAGATTTTTCAATCGAAAGATATGTAGATTAATATGATATAAAAAAAATTCATATCTAACAACATTTTTTCATCCTCAATTTAATTAAATAATAAAAAATAATAAATAATTTTTAAAAATTATTTACTCCATGAAATTATCCTTTGGTAAATGAGTTTTATGAGAAAGTGCAATTTTTTTTTGATTTAGTTTTTAAAATATGACTAAAAATGCCAAAAGTAAAATTATGATTAAGGGATCCAAACTTTGAATCACTCTCCTGACCAAACTCTGGGGATCACATTTCTCAGATCAGCTGCCCCTTATATTTTGAAAATTAAAAATCCAAATATGTAAAAAAAATAGATGTTTTTTTAGAGAAAGTACATTTTTGTGTCCGATTTCGTAACTTAATTAATAGTCAGCACTAAGCAATCAGCATATTTGAGGTCACCCTCAGAAACCATTAAGATTGGCACTTAGTACGTGAAAATCTGATCATTGAAACGAAAGTTTTTCAGGGTGATATCTTTTTCCTTCGGACTGTACAACGCAAGCAAAGGATTAATATACAATAATTTATTTGTAGTATAAAATTAAAAAAAACAATAAAACTTACTATTAAATGACGAATTTAATGAGGCCGAGAAAAAAAATATTTTTCATTTATTTTCACTCGAAAAAGTCATACATTTAAAGTTATAAAACAAATAAATGCTTATATTTTGAAAAAAAAATATAATACTACATACCATGTCCTCCAGTCAACACTTTTGATCCAAACGTTCCTATAAACAATACACTAAATTACAAGAAAATAAGCAATCAACACTTTTTAGAATTTTTCTAACTTTATAAATGGAAATCAAAGGAAAAGTACGGTTTAGGTTTTCTAGAGTGAACGTAGCATCTGGTTTTTAGCCCAATAAATATTCACTTTCTACAGGACCAATAAAGATAATCATGTTGAAAAAATGAGCTGCTTCGTTTGTTAAACCTTGACGGGGGTAGTAGAGGAGTGAAATATAATAAATCATCATCACAGGTAGAACAAATGGAAGAATTGTCCAATTGAATAATGAAGCTGCATAATACCGTTAGCCATGGACCAGTCGCATACATTTTGTATGCTCTCATGTTATGGGGTCTTTTGGACATAGAGTAAGCTTTTCTACACCAGAAAGATGAGCAACAACAACAGGAACTGTCCCAAAAGAAGACTTTACGACACTTAAAGACTTCTAAATAGCAATGTTTACTGTTCTTAATAAAATTTTTGGTGAAATCTGCATCTTGAGTTTTTATGAAAACCAACATATTTTTCATGAACCTCAGAAGAAATGATGAAAACACTGTTCATTTCTGTTATTATGTCAACTCTCGAATATTCTCTTATTATTAAGATATCATTATTTAATAGTCATTAGAGTTATAAAAATCATTTTTATTCCTGCTTGTTACAAACAATACCCTAACAAACCATAAGGGCTTCGTCCAATAGTTCTGTTTCGTTACACTAAACTCTTCTCTCGGAACAAGTCCGGGTACCCTCTTGATGTGCGTCCATGTTTGGTCCATAAGAGCTGTAGCATAGCAGAGGAAGTATTTAACTACAACCAAAGCCTGAACAAAGGTTTCACGAGTCCCCTGACATCATTTATTGCCTTCTTTAAAGCGCAAAAAAAACTTACCTCATTTGCATATTTTTCAGAATTTTTGAAAACTTTTAATGCAAAATCGTAGTTTTTATATACGCATGAAGAATTTCTCTTCAATTTTTTCTAAAGTACTAACTAATAAGCTTCATATTTATGTAAGAAATTTTGATTGGTTCCCAGGGCAATTGCCAATGTCTCTCCCATACAGCCTTGACAATATCATACATTAATTACATGCATAATATTCCCAAATCATCATCAAATAGCAATGCCTACTACTGAGCCGCGATGGCTCAGGGGATAGAGCGTTCACCTTTCAATGAGGTGAACCAGGTTCGACTCCGGCGATGGCTGGTCGATACGAATTCCGCATTCGGCTTGCATCAACCAGTGCTGACGTGAAATATCCTCAGTGGTAGACGGATAACGGGTTAGAGTTCTCTTGCCGTCAGGCTAACCGTGGGAGGTTCTCGCGGTCTTCCTATACATGTAACGCACATGCGGGTTAGTTCCATCAGAAAGTTCTCCACGAAGGCAAATTTCTTTCAATACTTGGATCCAGGAGTTCCCGTGTCTTCTGGATTGTTTTCAAAGTAACAAGGCTACAGAGTTGAACACCAGTAGTCGAAAATTCAAAATTGGGTCGGCTGTTCAACGATGGTTATAAAATACCTACTATTTAATCACTGAAATTCAAGCATTTCTAAATTCCCCCTGAACATAACATGTGTGCTTGATTTTACCCCACTAGTAAGGTAAGACCAGCTGATTTGACTTCTTCCAGAAAAAAAAATTAATTTATAAAAAAAGTCTTACATCAATGACGTTACAGGAAAAATACAATGTACACAACTTAGCAATAAGAATGTGGGGAGAGTAGATATCGACAATGTCAACCTTCATCTATGAAAAGATACCCCAACATAGAATCGAGCTAACATGTCTTGTATACTAGGGATTAGGAATTGTATTTCGGTAGTGATAGATACACTACAGTACTCCCTCACCAGAATTATATCTGTGATAGAATTCGATGAGCGGATACCACTAGTTATATCATTGCTGTTTTTGTGAGAAGCCGGGAGAGCTGTATTAAGATCACCGTACTTTTTTGAGTGCTGATCGTGAGAGCTGTATTAAGTTCATGATCGTAGTCGACCCTGTGTTGTCATACGCAGTCGAGTGTACGCAAGCCGACGTGTGCGATCGAGACTGAGTAGCAACAGCTCGAGGAGGTGGATAATGTCGCAATCACAAGCTGCAAGTCAGCTGTTCAATGTGGACTATCCATTGTAGTAGGCGTGTTTATATCGAAGCTATTTATATAAGCAGCAAGAAGCAGTTTCATCAAGTATGTAAAGTTACTTACTATGACCTATTAATCCTCTTCTTGCAGCGTTTGAACCTACAGAAATAATGTTAAAATACTTTGTTGAGAAATATATTTGTTGTACTTAATATGAATATTTTTATACATAATTCAAGTAGCAAAACTTAACAAATTTTCAGTTTTTAAGACTTTGAAAAAAATTACATATTTACGGCTATTTTACGAGGGAATTAGTTTTATCAATAAACTAATGCTACTTACTACATGTTACATATAAAAAATTACATATTGATGGCTATTTTACTAGGGAATTAGTTTAATCAAAAAACTAATGCAACTCCCTGCATGTTACATATAAAACATTACATATTGATGGCTATTTTACTAAGGAATTAGTTTTATCAATAAACCAATGCAACTCCCTACATGTTACATATAAAACATTACATATTGATGGCTATTTTACTAAGGAATTAGTTTTATCAATAAACCAATGCAACTCCCTACATGTTACATATAAAACATTACATATTGATGGCTATTTTACTAAGGAATTAGTTTTATCAATAAACCAATGCAACTCCCTACATGTTACATATAAAACATTACATATTGATGGCTATTTTACTAAGGAATTAGTTTTATCAATAAACCAATGCAACTCCCTACATGTTACATATAAAACATTACATATTGATGGCTATTTTACTAAGGAATTAGTTTTATCAATAAACCAATGCAACTCCCTACATGTTACATATAAAACATTACATATTGATGGCTATTTTACTAAGGAATTAGTTTTATCAATAAACCAATGCAACTCCCTACATGTTACATATAAAACATTACATATTGATGGCTATTTTACTAAGGAATTAGTTTTATCAATAAACCAATGCAACTCCCTACATGTTACATATAAAACATTACATATTGATGGCTATTTTACTAAGGAATTAGTTTTATCAATAAACCAATGCAACTCCCTACATGTTACATATAAAACATTACATATTGATGGCTATTTTACTAAGGAATTTGTTTTATCAAGAAACCAATGAAACTTACTACATGTTACATATAAAAAATTTCATATTGATGACTATTTTACTAGGAAATTGGTTTTATCAATAAACCAATGAAACTTACTACATGCTACATATAAAAAATTACATATTGATGACTATTTTACTAGGGAATTAGTTTTCTCAATAAACCAATGCAACTTACTACATGTTACACATAAAAAAAAATACATAATAGCTATTTTACTAGGGAATTAGTTTTATCAATAAACTAAGGCTACTTACTACATGTTACATATAAAAAATTACACATTGATAGCTATTTTACTAGGGAATTAGTTTTATGAATAAACCAAGGCTACTTACTACATGTTACATATAAAAAATTACATATTGATAGCTATTTTACTAGGGAATTAGTTTTATAAATAAACTAATGCTGCTTACTACATGTTACATATAAAAAAAATTACATATTGATAGCTATTTTACTAGGGAATTAGTTTTATAAATAAACTAATGCTACTTACTACATGTTACATATAAAAAATTAAATATTGATAGCTATTTTACTAGGGAATTAGTTTTATCAATAAACTAATGCTACGTACTACATGTTACATATAAAAAATTACATATTGATGGCTATTTTACTAGGGAATTAGTTTTGTCAATAAAGTAATGCTACTTACTACATGTTACACATACAAAATTACATATTTATGACTATTTTACTAGGGAATTAGTTTTATCAATAAACTAATGCTATTTACTACATGTTACATACAGAAAAAATTACATATTGATGGCTATTTTACTAGGGAATTAATTTCATCAATAAACCAATGCTACTCACGACATGTTAAGGAACCTTTAGCAGGCGAATCTATAGGATAGATACGAAATGTTTTAAAAGGAAAGTTTTACGATATCACAATATTGAGCTGATAAAATAGATTACGAGAAGGACACCAAATCTGCCACGCTCCAATCGGATACCTGCATGTGACGTCATGAGCGCGTTAATCGCGTGTCAGTCATGCAACTACTCAGCAGCCAATCAGGCTGATACACATGCATGACGTTGCTAGCAGGTAAAAACTCGGATCAGAAAATTAATTCAGCGGGATATTAAACCTAATAGCTGTAACGTTGACACGAAATGCACAACCACGAAATTAGACGCAATCATGTGATTTCAGCTGTCTTCATCTTCTGAAGTTGCAAGTACTCAATTGCAAAAAAATTCATTTGAGAACACTGTCGTGTAGTTTCCCTTTGAAATTTAACAGTTCTTTTTTTTTGGATGAAACTCTCGAAGGCTTTTCTTTTACATCATAATTCATGGGTTCGTCTTTCTAACTGTACTTATTTATTGGTATCAGAAAATAAATGTGATTAGGGCAATTCCATATGT
The DNA here is from genome assembly GCF_043381705.1 of Parasteatoda tepidariorum. Taxonomy (NCBI): domain Eukaryota; kingdom Metazoa; phylum Arthropoda; class Arachnida; order Araneae; family Theridiidae; genus Parasteatoda; species Parasteatoda tepidariorum. Next base: position 75,527,227 of record NC_092212.1, read on the forward strand.
GACGGAATAACATTTTTACTTGCATGATAACAATTAATTGAAGTTTCTATGCATCTAATTTCAAATAAACATGATTTTTTCTCATTCATATCATTATTATTGGTATAATGTGATTTATAAACTAAAAATAANATTTTACTAGGGAATTAGTTTTCTCAATAAACTAATGCAACTCACTACATGTTACATATAAAAAATTACATATTGATGGCTATTTTACTAGGGAATTAGTTTTATCAATAAACCAATGCTACTCACTACATGTTACATATAAAAAATTACATATTGATAGCTATTTTACTTGGGAATTAGTTTTATCAATAAACCAATGCTACTCACGACATGTTAAGGAACTTTTAGCAGGCGAATCTATAGGATAGACACGAAATGTTTTAAAAAGAACGTTTTACGATATCACAATATTAAGCTGATAAAATAGATTACGAGAAGGACACCAAATCAGCCTAGCGCCAATCGGATACCTGCATGTGACGTCATGAGCGAGTAAATCGCGTGTCAGTTATGCAATTACTCAGCAGCCAATCAGGATGACACACATGCATGACGCTGCTAGCAGGTAAAAACTCGGATCCGAAAATTAATTCAGCGGGTTACTAAACCTAATAGCTGTAACGTTGACACGACATGCACAACCACGAAATTAGACGCAACCATGTGATTTCAGCTGTCTTCATCTTCTGAAGTTGCAAGTACTCAATTGCGAAAAAATTCATATGAGAACACTGTCGTGTAGTTTCCCTTTGAAATTTAACAGTTCTTTTTTTTAGATGAAACTCTCGAAGGCTTTTTTTCACATCATAATTCATGGGTTTGCCTTTGTAACTGTACTTATTAATTGTACTTATAATAAATGTGATTAGCTTCTTCTTAGCTCAAAGATAAAGGAGCACGCTGAATAACTTTTAATTTAATACATAATGCAGAAGGCTGCAAATAACTGTGCCTTTCTTTTAGAGTTAAAACATTTTAGAGCGTGGTTAAGAAATCAAAAACTGGATCTCTCGAAATGTTGATTAATTTTGTCAATATTTTAAAAGCTACACCACGTGAGAACTGAAACAAAATGGCTTTTTATTTGAACTTCTGAATCAATCACATGTTGTGGTGTGAAAATAATTTTAAATAAAATTTAATAAACAAAGAATCAAACAATTAAAGTAGAAAATTTTACCACTAGAATTGCTAACACTAGAGAAAAAATTTTAAACAAACTGTAGTAAGCTAGCAACCCTGCTTATATTCGGATATTCATCTTTTCGGACTTAATTGTAATAGTTTAACAGCCTAGCCATAAATGTACATATTATAGCACAGACGATATTTGGAAATACAAAATTAAGTACAAAAATGTAAAGAAAACTACAAATTTTTTCGACTGATTTATATTTTTTACCCTCAAGATATGGAGAATAATCACAACCTGAATAATAGATTAAGCAAGACAGCTGTTGAGAGCTTAGGCTCATCAATGTTAATTTCACTCTTTGCGTATTAAACCATCTCAAAATTGCTGAGTTTTTAAAATTTATTTTTCTGTAGAACAATTCATCTGCGGAACAATTAAAACGATTTCTTACAAATTCTAGATTTCTTTTCATTTACAATTATTTTAAATAGGGCAGACGGTATTTTAAGTTGCGAAATTAAACACAAAAACATAATTTTTTTTTTAAAATAAATATACCATTTTTTCGACGGATTCTAAGTTCTAAATCACAAAATATAGCTGGTGGCCACGATAGGGAAATATGATCTCCATTGTCAAATCAGGAAAACGGGCCAAAGCTTTTACCCCTTAAAGTTATTATTTTTTGAGTATGTAGCCATATCTAAAGAACTTTTTAAGTGAATAAAAAAATTTTGCACACAACTATAAGATTCTTTTAGTTAAAGATAATTTCACTCAAAATAAAACTTTGGGTAAATATGCATTATTTTTTTATTTTATATAAAAACAGTCAAAAGAATTTTGAAATGTAAGGTATACAATTTTTATATCACTTTAAGGAATGTAATTTTACATAGCAAAATACAAACTTTGAGCGAAATTGATAATTAGTTCTTAAGAAATTGAATTTTGAACATACGGTTTCTTTAAAATTCGATTTCTCAGGAAATATTCAACCGATTTTACTTATATTTCCTATTTTGCTTATTAAAATTCCATTCTTTAATATGATGTAAAAACTTTTTATACCTTACAATAAAAAATCATAAATATTAACAAAAAGTGATTATCTTTGGATAAACGAATTTTATCGTAGTGTGTGAAAATGTTTCAAATTCCCTTGAAATGTTTTCGAGATATGGCGAAATACACAAAAAATTAAATTAACATTCAGGGGTCTGAACCGCTATCTTATGAGGATTATGTTCCAGATAACTATGGGGACTATGTCACGCTAAACTATGGGGAATATTTTACAGATTGTTGCTACTCATTTTGGGGTCCAGATATCAGAATCTGTCGGGAAAAAAGGTATGTTTATTCAGAGTAAATGCGTTTTTGCTTCGAATTTCGTAACTTAAGATATCGTCTGCACTACTAAAGTACCATATTTGAGATCATCCCCCAGAATCGAGTTCTAGAGCACAAAGATCCGATTAGACCACAAGTTATTCATTGTGGTTCGTATTTTATTTTGCTCCATGTACGGTTTTGCGTCTGAATTCGTAACTCAAAACATCGCCTGGTGTAATTAATTAGCATTATTTAGCATGCTAATTAGCATATTTTTAAGCAGATTAAGATTAGGCCCCCGAACCATTAACGCGAAAAAACACGGTCATTAAATCAATAATTATCAATGGTTTTTGTTATTGTTTTGTTAAGATTTAGTCTATCAGAAACATACGTAACGAACCTTTGATAAAAGGAACATTGTTCTATATTTGATGAAAGGAACATTGTTCTACATTTAATAAAAAGGAACATTGTTCTACATTTGATAAAAGGAGCATTGTTCAATATTTGATAAAAGGAACATTGTTATTTGATAAAAAGAACATTGTTCTACAAACCATATTTACCACTCTGAAGTCCAGGCCTTAATAGTGAATCTGTAAAAATTACGAAAAAAAAACACATTTTAAAAATCTGCAAAAAAGAGAAAACAATTTAAAAAAAAGAAAAATCAAATCTACTCACTAGATACCACTCCAGGTTTTGCGGCTGAAACACTTTTTCCCCTAACAAGAAATGGAGCTGCAGAAATAATAAAAATTACATAAGCATTGGTTGCCAGAAAAAAATAGAGAGTTATCATATGTGACCCTAAAAAAGATTTTGAAGTTGAAAAAAAACAGCTTAATTTACAATTATACTCAAAATGATTGCAAAATTTCTTCATTTATCAGATAAAATTGTCTTCACAGTTTTTTACCTTGCAATTTCAACTTTTTCAATTTCAAGAACTTTTCCCTGACTCTCCGACGAAGCTTTTCAAACATGTATTATAACCGTCGTTGAACAGCCGACCCTATTTTGGGTTTACGACTACTAATGTTCACCTTGTAATTTTGAACCCAATCCAGAAGACAAGGGGACTCCTGGATCAAGTATTGGGAGAAATTTTCCATTGTGGAGGTCTTTTTGATGAAGCTAACATGCATTTTGCTTTATATGGAGAGGAAAACCACGAACCCTTACCATGATTAACCTGATGACAAGGGGACTCTAACCCTAGGATATTTTACCTTAGCACTGTGGTTGGTACAAGCCGGATTCGGAATTCATATCAATCAGCCATTGCAGGGATTCGAACCTGGTTCACCTCATTGGAAAGCGAGCTCTCTATCCCCTAAGCCACGACGGCTCTGTTAAACATATATAAAAAATTTGAATAGAAAAAACAATTATTCAAATTTGCTTGTTTTTTCTGATTTAATTATTTAAGTGATTTCCAACCAAGCCTCATAATTGATTTTTTTAAAAAATGCTGCATCTTAGACGCATAGTTTTCAAAATATTTTCGCAAAATTTATAGGGCCCTAATTACTCCTAAATATTTTCACCATATCAATATGAAATAAGAAACTATGAATTACGACACGTGATGATTTAGAAATGGATTCTTTATAATATATATTCTTTATAATTCTTTGCAATATCTACCGATATTCTTTTGGATTTTCCAAAGAATTTTATTTTTTATATTTAGTGTAATAAAATTTATTCTTTTCTATTTCCGTTTCATATTTAGAAATTTAATTTATAATGGCCTGCAATTAAGAAAAACCATGGATACACCAACAGTTTGCTGGAATTTTATTGCTTGCAGCAAACTGTTATAACTGTGAGACAGATACTATAAATACGAAATTATGAATCACGACACTTGATGATTCGGAAATGAATTGTTCATAATATATATTCTTTACAATTCTTTAGAATATCTACCGATATCCTTTTGGATTTTCCAAAAAAATTTATTTTTTTATGTTTAATGCTATAATAAAATTTATTCATTTCTATTTCCTTTTCATATATAGAAGTTTAATTTATGATGGCCTACAATTAAGAAAAACCATGGAGACACCAACAGTTTGCTGCAATGTTATAGCTTAATTAATTGTCATCAGTGTAATGTATTATTGAGCATTAAATGTAGGGTTTATGGCACAAGAGTCACATAAAGACATATTGCTCCAAGTGCATTGTATTATTAACTCATTCATGGCTAGCATTATTTTTAAAATGTGGTAGTTATTGTAGTTATTATGGTAGGGCGTTAAAACAGAGAGGGCGTAATTGTTCTTATTTTCCAGTGGCGAATTCAACTTCAGCCACACACACGTCAGAGCCCGTTTTTAGAGCAGACCCATTCATTCATCCACAGATCGTAATTTTGACCTGAACCAAAGAACGATAAATCTCAAATCCAGTACCCCCAGAGGTGTAATTTGTAACAGGAACATGGCGGAATTTGTGACCCGACAGATTTAACATGCACCAGTCACATTTTGCTACAAAGAGAGTCTTCTGAATTCGAACTCTAGTCGTGAGACAAGAGCTCTGCCAACCAGGCTATGCTGGCCCTTAAAATGTGGTTCCTTTTTAAAACCAAATGTCACAACCCACGCAACTGATCAACAATTCAACGAGAGTTCCTCACAAGCCCTCTATAACGCTTGGAAATATAACCTGCATCAGTTTGCCTCTCTCAGCTGCCGTGGTTTTTCTGTTTTAGTTTTTCATCATTTTTTTAATTTTACATTGTCTCGTTTTCAATTTCTTCATATTATAAAACTGTATTGTTTTCCACAGTAACGTCTGGTCAGTCTTTAAAATGGCTGCCTCATTTAAAACTCTCAAAACTTATCTGCATAATCAAATTCAATAACTTTTAAAGATAGCAAAGCTTTTGCATTATTAAGTACTTCGTTTAAATACTAAAATAAATTTACTCATCATTAACTATAAATAGTTAAAGCTATTGATTTAGCTATCGGCTACATGAGTATTTACTTAAGACCATATTAGTTAAAACTTTTGTAATCCAATGCTAAGCTCCGAAACAAATGGTAATAAAAGCGTGGGTTAGTAAATTTGAATAATACCTATTTTGATTTTAAAAAACTAGTTATTATTAAAATTCATATTGCAAATTTTGTTCTTTCTTGATCGCTCTCTCCAAACTACGATATCTTTCAAATTTGCCATAGAAATTAACATTTTCATTACAATTCTAAAACAACTAACTTTTTTCACAACTTAAAATACAGACGATATGATGAAAATGTGTAATTTAATCTGAAGCACAGTAAAAATTTATACAGTGATTATTTTCTTTTACTTATGTGAAAATCCACATAACACATATTTTTTTTATATAAATAATAAAATTTTCTTAAGAGAAACTAAAATTGTTTCATTCATAACTCTTTTACCTCAACCACGATTTATTAATGAAAGTTTTGCTAGATTTAGATGTGCAATCGGAACTTGTGGATTAAGTATTGGGAGAAATTTGCCATCACGGATGACTTTTTGATGAAACCAGTCTACAATTGCGTTACATGGAGAGGAAAACCTTGAAAACCTCACAAATTTAGCTTGATGGCAAGGGAACTGATTCATGATCCATCTACCACTTAGTATATTTTACGGCAGCACTGTGGTCGATTCGAGAAGGGTGCGGTATTCGTACCCATCATCCATCGCTGAGATTTGAAGCCAGTTCATTTCATAGAAAACCGAACACTATATCCCCTGAACCATCACGTTTCGAATGACTAAGATTGTATCTTAAAACGTGAAAACCTAATCATTAAATCAAAAGTAATTAATGTGTTCGGTCGGGATATTCTAAGCAGGTATGGGAGTCGGGCCTATGTCCGAGACTCCCCTTTTACAAAAAGGTGACTGGTGCACTAAATTTGAAAGGTGACTGGTGACTCTAAATTTGGTGATGCAACAAAGTCCTCCAAGTTCCATAAGAAATCAATACCACTGGATGTACTGGAACCCCGATTAATCGTGCTCTGGTTCAGGTCAAAATTAATATCCGTAAATAGAGGGATGGTGTGGATGTATCCCGTTAAAAACGGGGTGCGACGTATGTATGTTGTTTCAGAATCATCTTCTGGGATGCTTCCCAGACCGTCACCAATAGCCCGTCATGTAGCCCTAGTGCAATGTAAATTCGAAGTATCAAAAGTATTTAATATGTTCGTTTTTTATTTATTTATTTTTTAATTCATTTATTTATTTTATTTATTTTAATTTTATTTTATTTATTTTTTATTTTATTTTATTCTATTTATTTTTTTATTTTACTTTTTTATTTATTTAATTTATTTCGTTTTCTTATTTTATTTTTATTTTATTATTTCATTTCTTTTATTTTAATTATTTTATTACTTTTATTTGAAAATTTTAAAATTTTTGAATATTTGAACTTCTAAATTTTGAATTTTAATTTTTATTTTATTTATTTTTTTATTTTACTCACTGTAGATATATATCATTATCCTTGGTTTTATTTAAAAGAAAAAATATAATTCATCAACAAACCTTTTTTGCTCCTAAGATACGCTTGTCCTCTTGTTCCAAATGCATCTATAAACATTTACAAAACAAACAAAAAGGTTAGAAAATCAACAATCTTTATGCATACATTTTTACGTGATTGCATACATTTAATGTAGTTTTTCTGATTTTTTTTCTTCTTTACGTTGATATTGATTTTATTATTGGGGATTTATTATTGAATTGGCGGAGATCGAACTTTATTTAGTGAAATAACCACACATGGGCTAGGCCTTAACTGCAACTTTAAAAGAAAAAAAAGCTGTATAAAAAAAACTTGCTTTTGTATTTCTTTGAACTAAAAAAAATTTGTAGAAAAAATCCTTTCAAGCTTTTTTTTTTAAATTTAAAATATGGGCTTTGTTTTAGCCTTTCAGATTTGAAAATAAAACTAAGTAAAAAATAATAAAATAAGTGCCTTGCGATAATTAACTTTCTTTTTAAAATATGAAAATAAATAAATTAAAGAAAAAATATAAAGTGAGGTACACCGTGTATATATATATATATATACCTTCCTTAACGTTTCAATGCAACAAAAGAATTATTTAATCCAATTATACAAAAAATAAATAAAAGATAACATGTAAAAGATAAATTTGAAAAAATATTTTGGAAACTTTCATTTAAAATTTTATAAAATTCTGTAAAGGAATAGATTTTTAGAGTCACAAGTGAATAAAAAAAAATCCAAAAGTTTGATATGATTTGTCAAAAACCATTACACCGTATTTATGGAAGTTTAGCATACATTGCCCAGACCAAATTGACTTAATCTCAACATAACAACAAACATTAAAAAAGACGGTTTATCATGGTCTATGACTTTCTTGCAAAAAATTCTTTATTTACTGTCATTAGAACAAATATAGAATTGTAGATTTTTATTTGTAAAAATGATACTTACTTGCACTTGCTCCAGAACCGTATCGACCTATAAACATTGTCAAAGAAAATCACACAATTATCAACTATTATATATTAAATCAATCAATGCAGGTATCAGGTGTTACAAGAATCATAATAAAAGCAAAGTTTTAGGGGATAAAAAGGTTTAAACTGTTATTTTCAAGATTTGAAAGAAAAAAGCACATTTTCTTTAGCGTTTGATTATGATAAAAAGATAATTTTATTCAAACTTGTATAATAAATTACTCATAAAAATAAAATTTGAATAATATTTCATAAAACTTTCATTTAATAATTTAGAAAATTCAGTCTTGTAGATATGCATGTTTGGCGACGCAATTTAGTAAACAAAATCCTAACGTTTGATGCGTTTTCTCAAAAACTATTGCACTGAACAATATGAAATAACCTATCCTAATTAACCTAATAAAAATTTCTGCGTAACAAGAAACTTCATAAAAAGCATCACCATTTTCTCACTGAAAATGCTTTTTTTTATTGTTATCAGAATAAGTGTAAAAATGTAGGGTTTTATTTGTAAAATTAGATAAACTGATACGTACCTGCGCTTGGTTTTCTATATATTCCAGCACCATAACCTCCTATAGCCATTATGAAGAGAGAAAAAACATTGCATAATGATTTACTATTATGAAGGATATTAACAATATTCAATTTTATCAATTTTCATGTCACGTTTAAAATGTTACGAACTTTATCATATGAAAAGCAAAATTTAAAGGAAAAAGAAAACAGTTTAAAATGAATAATTTTGAAGGAAAATAAAGCATATTTTCTTTAGTGTGCAAACTTTAAGAACACACACGAAAAATTTGAACGGTATTTTATAAAATTTTCTTTTAATTAAAATATAAACTTCAATTTTGCAGATACGGATATTTTGAGACAAAATTCATTAAAAAAATCCATACAGCTGATACAATTTTTTTAAATCTTATTTTTATCTTAAAAACCAATATTGCCTCTTCTAAAAAGTTAGAGTTCATTTTTGGTTGAAAGTTTTATTACGTCTTTATAGATTTACGTGGATTAGCTTCGGGCTTTTAACATTAGATTCTAGTCTAAATGTGTCCTAATGTTCTTTTTGTGAAATTATCTGTAAACAGCTGCTTAATTTTATCACATAGAAATATTTTTGTTTATAGAACCATAATATGGTCCAAATATACTATAAACATTTTTTTGCATTATGTGCTGCAAAATTATTACAATGAAACCCATGCTTAAATAAAATTAAATAATCATGCGGAAATTTTTCCCGCGATAGATTTGAGTAGCTTATTTTTATGAAGTGTTCGTACTATTTTAATAATATTGTGGTTTAATATTCAACAATATTTTTAATAAAATGTAATCCATGTATAAGTGACACCTGAAAACATCTCTCACTTTCGAAAATTTTTGTAGTTTAGGTTTGAAATTATCTTGTAACTTTAAAATTAAATAATAAGACCACACGTCAGCAAAATCAAAGCAAGAGAATTTAATTTCTTAAGAGTTTTTTTTTTCATTTACACTTGTAACTCTCTCTGATAACTTTTTAAACATATAAATAGCACTTACACTCTTCGTTAATCAAAGTGAATTTAAAAGAAAATTATTTACCCCAAATTTTCAGATAAATTATCTTATTTTTAAGAAATTATACATTTTTAAAACAATCGTACAACATGAAATTTAAAATTTTTACCTATCAGAAATTAAAATTCTTTTTTTTTCTTTATTTACCTGTGATTAAAAATATAAGTAGAAATATTCTGAACATGTTAAAGTAGGGTTTTTTTTATAATCGTCACTTAACAGTTGACCCAATTTCATGGTTTTATGACTGTTAATGTTCAACTACGCAGCCTTGTAATTGTGAACCCAATCCGGAAGACAAGGGAACTCCTGGATCGAGCATTGGGAGAAATTTGCCTTAGTGGAGGACTTCTTGATGGAGCTAACTCGCATTTGCGTAAGATGGAGAGGAAGACCACGAGAACCTCCCACGGTTAGCCTAACGGCAAAGGGACTCTAACAAAGGATCTGTCTACCACTAAGGATATTTCACGTCAGCACTGTGGTCGGTGCAAGCCGGATGCGGAATTCGTATCGACTAGAATTCGAACCCTTTTCACGTTAATGGGAGGCGAACGCTCTATCTCCTGTTCCATCGCGGCTCTGACTAAACTATTGAATTAGTCATTTACAAATTATTGATACTCCCCTCCTACAAATAAGGAAGTAAATCTTAATTCAATCCAGAAAAAGAAAGATCTTGCCACTAATTTTGTTATGTATATCGCACTAAGTAATCGCCCTAATTAAGACAGAAACAGGGCCGCTACGATTCCATAATGGTATGGAAAAATCTGATAACTAAATAGCATTAATATAGTTTAGCATTTTCGTTACTCATATTTAAACATCTTATTGTTCATAAGTTATAAAGATATTTCAAAAATGCATCTTTTCTATCATAAATTTATTTTCTTGCTTTAAACTAGGTAGCTGCTAAGAGAAATCGATAATATAAAAATTTACAAAACATAATGTACTGTCACTTACCTTGACTAGCCCTTCTTAATGTACCATAACCACCTGCATCTCCTGTTGCATAGCCACCTGCATCTTCTATATCATAGCCATCTACATCTCCCATATCATATCCACCTGCAAGATTTCCAGCATGGTAAGCATTGGCACCTCTAGCACCATAACTATCTGCACCTTTACTTCCAGCCTCCCCTGCAAAACGGATATTTTTCTTTAAATAAATAGTATA
>NC_092212.1:75539166-75550225 GCF_043381705.1 Parasteatoda tepidariorum
ACCCTATATATATAGTAGCTTTAAACTATCACTAAACCTCCGTGAGTAAATAAGCATGACTAAAACAAAACGAAAATATAGAATTAGAACGTTCGTTTAAGTTTAAGTTAATTATTCTTTTTAACCTTTCATTTGATACCATTTTGTAACTCAGTTTGCTTTGGTTTTCCATCGCTGACGCAAAAATGAAAATTCATTCAGAAATCTGAAAGCATGTATATTAAAGCATTTATACTCTTAACTGTTAATATTTCAATTTTAAATTTTTTGTTCCCAAAGCGAAAAGAAATGTCCCCCATATTTCAACAATATACATGTTGCTGCTAAAGTGTAAGAAATCAATTATACAAATTACCTAGCTGATGAGCAGACTAGGGTTCAAGTGCATGGTAGGGTTAAGTGTAGGATAATGAGCAGACTGGTTTTAACAGATAAACTAGGGTTATCCGTTAAAGTGACGATTTTATTAAATTCTTTTCTCAAGTTACCTAGATAATTGGTAAACGCCCTTAAATAATCTGCTCATTACCTACCAGGTATTCGCTAAAGTGAAAATAAGAAATTTGTTACAACATCTTAATTAGATAATTGATATTAAGACATAAGTTACAACAATCAAAACATTTGTTAACAGAATCAATCACTTTAAAAAATTCTTTACCATAGCCACCTGCAAAGTCTCCTGCGCTATAACCACCTGCTTCATAACCACCGCCACCACCAGTACCGTAGCCATCTGCATCTCCAGTATCATAGCTCTCTGCATCTCCATTACCATAACCACTGGCACCTCTTACACGATAGCCATTTGCACCTCTTACATCATAGGCTCCTGTACCAGACGTTCCTGCACTTCTTGCATCATTAATTCCAGCACTTCTTGAACCATAAGCTCCTGCATCATGAAAAACAGATATTTTTTGAAAAAGAATCTTATCACATGCTACACACATAACCTTCATAATCCTAACCTGATCATTTAAATATCCAATTACAATTTCTTACTATTTCAGCACATCCTATTATCATTATTATGAAGATCCGGAACCACTATTTCAATTATCCCTTCATAAAATATTACGTATTTAATCTGTAACAGACATTGCATTGTTTTATTTATTATCTTCCACATTAGTAACAGCGAAGCATCAATAAAAACTGACTCGTGACTGTAAACTATAATTGAACCTGTGTAAATAAATAAGAATAACTAAAACAAAAATTTATAATTCTTTAATTGGGTCCTTGCACTTCAAGAAGAGGACCATGCATATCCCCACACGTGAGCTATGACGTCAGCACTTGCTGATCGTTTATAAGCAAGTGTTAAGTTCGAGCGAAGCTTCTCCACTTAAGTTAGAATGTTAATTAGCGTGACGTTAATTAAGCACAGTGCCGTACCACACATCAAATTTATTGAAATATAATTCTTTCTCTTCTACGTCCTTTACTTTAGATTTATTATTTGCTTATGTATTTTATTGTAACTGTGATATATATTTTTTTGTGTACCTGACAACTTCCATGCATAATTAGTTTTTTTATGTTCAACATGGCTTCGTGCCTGTCTTTGAATTAAGTAAGAAGTACATAGTGAAAGAATTGAAATCATTGTGAAAAATCTATGTATAGAAATATAGAATGTATCATTTAAGAAAATTGATGATTGGCCGACTTCGCTAACTCGGTAGATAATGGAAAGAACAGTTATTAACATAAACAAATGCCACGTTTCAACAACCAATCAGGATCCAGATACCCATATTTCATCACTTGCAGGTATCCTATAAAATGAATAGTTTACTTTTAAACTTTTATTTAATTCCAATTGTAGCTCAATTTGTTTAATCTTTTTCTTTGTTATATATATATACATATACATATATACATATATATATACACACACACCAACATTTAACCACGCGCCTATGCCCCTAAAAGGGCATTTATCGGTTAATGGTTAAGGTTGGAAGACGAGACAGATAGAAAAAAGAGAGGAAAAAATAGCAAATAGAAACAAAAAAGAGAAGAAAATAAAAAGAAATATGAAAAAAAAGAAGCGATTATTCTATTTGTTAGGGCATTTGATTAAAAAATATCCAGAGCTAATTGGCCAAGTTTAGTTGTGGTTGTTGCTCAATATTGCATAATTTTGTCATTTTTTCAGGAAAATTATTTCAGGATTTCCTCGTATTCTTCTAGAAAATTAATGAGGTTGGTTGCCTTCTGTTTCAACTTTGCATTCTCACAGATGGATCTCTTCCAGGCTATGAGGAATTCTAGCTTCGGTTGTTTAAAGTGGTAGGATGTGGTAAGCGGACATTCTATTGCATAATGCCACACTGTTCCTACTCCTCCACAGGCACATGTATTGTCAGTTGCCAGGCAGAATCGCTTTAGATACGCTTTAAAGGGGCCATGCTCTGTAAAGAAGAGGATTAGCTGCTTAACAAAGAAGTGCAAGGGATAACGTTTAACGTAAAAAAAAATCATAAAACTAGTTTCAAAATTACGCATGACTTTGCCTACGAAATAACCTTTTCTTTGTCAACGAAATGGCCTTGTCAATGAAATGATCCCGTCGACGAAATGATCTTGCCGATGANTATATATATATACATATATAAATATATATATATACATATATATACATACATATATATATACATATACATATATATATACATATATATATATATGTACATATATATAAATACATATATATATACATATATATATATGCATATATATATACATATATATATACATATATACATGTATATACATATATACATATACACACACATATACTCATATACATATATGTATATGTAAGTATTTACTGTGCAATGGAGTAAGAGATAAAGCTTTGTTTTTATATTTTGCAGGTTTTCTAATGGCTTTATCCCCCGTGAGGAGCTTCATACCAAAGGAGTTAGACGATTTTTTTTTCACTTCTTCTTCTAGCAAGACGGAAGATACTCGTATTGTCAACTTTTTTCGCATTACTCAATCGTTAATATTCCAGCATCTTTCATTGAATCATCTTTTTATTGAATCATCTTTTAATTGACTTTTTCTCACGTAAAATTTTTGTATTGTAGCTTTGAAATAACTATAAAATTTCGTAACTTTTACCAAGTACTCTATTAAGTGACAATAAAAAACTAAAATTTTATCAGATCGCTACAAGAAACAATTTATTGTCATGTCATCAAAATTTATGGTCAAAAATTTCGACTACAGAGTATTCTCGAAATAGAGTGTTTAAATTTTAACTGTAGCTTTAAGCTCGATGACATTACAAGTTAGATTAATTTTCATAATTCTACAAATAGTGTCACCATTTTATCACGAAATAGTTATCATCGATAGAAAATTCGTACACTTTCTCTAACAAAAGTATTTAAATTTCATATGGATCTTTGTGTGTGATGATCATGTGGTGCGTGTGTTTACTTGAATCTTCGTGCACCTTTTGCGTTACAGTTACTTTTAAGTCCTGAACAGTAATCAAATTTTTCACCATTTTATCATATTTTTCAACATTTTATCAAATAATCTTTCTTTTTCGCAATAAAATTCTGTAATAAATAAGAACTCTTCGTTTTCTTCCAAAATTGTTTTGACTCACGTTTTTGTTTTCAAAGAAAAACAAACTTGCATCTACTAAAATGTAATATCTTCTTTCCTGTCTACTTGAAAAACGCTGTTTTTAAATTTTTAATTCTATTTTTTTATATCTTGCAAAGCTAAATAGGTGAAAAACTAAATGGTTTTTCTTGTTATAAAATTCTCAAATGAATTCATTTTGTATTGAAAACAAAACTAAAACCAATGAAATGAATGTATCTACTGGATGTTCTGCAATATAAGTTTTCAGAACTCTAGACATAAATAATGTTCTGAAATTGCATAAGAATTGCAAAGTTTCTGCCATATAAAACTCCATCAAAACCTGACGCATCACAATTAAGTAAGTTGAGATTAAAAACATCAAAATTAGCTGAATTGCTTGAGGTGGTGTTGCTGATAGTGGCTTTTGATCTTTTCTCATTATCTTATATACAAACAAATCACTAAACCTCTGGCAATCAAACACGTTTTGTTGTTTTTAATCTTGTCTTTTATGTCAGGTTTTGATAAAGTACTTTAATATTTTCAAATATTTACTAGAGCCCCCTAGTATGCATATTATTTTTCTTAATTAATAACCAGAATTCTATAAATATACATTAAAAAGTCTTAATTATAAAATGTTTTTTAAAAGTAGAAATCGAAAAGTGAGGCGGTAAGGAATAATTGAATTTGCTCAAAATTAAAACTTTAAACATCTTTCAAATATTTTGAGTGATACATATTTTTAGGTATTTAAAATGCATATTGGTGAAAGTTATTTACATACCTCCAGCATTTATTTCCCCTGCTTCTGTGTATCTACCTCTACTAGCTGCTGCATACGCACTTTCATCTGCAGGCATACCACCTACAGACGCTACTTTATAATCACCTCCACCCACTAACATTTCCTCATAACTACCTCCTCTTGCTGATGGAGAACTACGACCATTTATTGCTTCAAAATCACTTTCTCTCGCAGCAATATCATTTCCTAAATCCACATAATTACCTCCCTTTTTCCTTGCGGTCACTGCCAAATCTACTCGAGTTGCTCCAGAAGCACTTCTACCGCTAAAAATACCACTTTTATCTGCAGCAGTGCCAAGTAATCCTGGTACTAAAATACCATTTAATCTTGCAGCTCCAGAACCATCTCCTTCTGTTTCTCCAAATCCAACTCCTACAGCTGTTTCAGAACCATTTTCTTCTAAAGCATACGAAGTTCCACCTCCATGACCTTCTGCATCTGCAGAATATGCACTTCTTCCAACTGCAGAATAGGCTTTTCCATCACCTGCAGAATATGCATTTCCTTCACCCGCAGAATATGCACTTCCACCATCCACAGAATAAGGGCTTTTATCTGGGGAATAAGGATTTCCTCCAATTCCAGCATATTTAGATCCTCTTTCTGCAGAGAAAGTATTTCCTCTACTTGACGAGTAAGAACTTTTCTCACGTGGAGAATATTTAGATCTTAGTCCTTCAGAGTCTGCACTTCTTCCACTCGAAACATATGCATTTTCTCCGTGTGCAGAAGAAACACTTCTTCCACCTGAAGAATGAACACTTCCATCACGTGCAAAATAAGGACTTCTATTATCTGCGGAATATGCACTTTCTCCAACTCCGGAATATTCAGATCCTCTTCCTGCAGAGAAAACATTTCCACTGCTTGAAGAATGAGAACTTCCCTCATGTTCAGAATATTTTGATCCAAATCCATCAGAATATGCACTTCTTTCATCCGCAGAATATTTAGATCCTCGCTCTTCAGAATAAGCACTACTACCACCTGAAGAATCTGCTCTTTCTCCACTCGACGAATCAGCATTTCTTCCATCTGCAGAATAAGTGCTTCCACCACCTGGAGAATAAGCACTTCTACCGCTTTCAAAATGAGGACTTCTACTATCAGCGGAATATTTACTTTCTCCAACTCCAGAATATTCAGTTCTACTTCCCGCAGATAAAGCATTTCCACTACTGGAAGAGTAAGAAATTCCCTCGCGTGCAGGATATTTAGATCCTATTATTTCAGAATATGGACTTCTTTCACCCGCTGCATATTTAGATCCTCGCTCTGCAGAATCAGCAATATTACCACCGAGAGAATCTGCATTTCCTCCACTCGTAGAATAAGCATTTCTTCCATCTGCAGAATGAGCACTTCCATCACCTGGAGAAAAAGCACTTCCATCACTTGCAGAATGAGGACTCCTACTATCTACGGAATATACTCTTTCTCCAACTCCAGAATACTTAGTTCTTCCTGCAGAGACAGCATTTCCACTATTTGAAGAGAACGAAGTTCCCTCACGTGTAGGATATTTAGCTCCTAGTTCTTCAGAATATGCACTTCCCTTACTCGAAGGATATTTAGATCCCAGTTCTTCAGAATAAGCACTTCCTCCACCTGCAGAGTTTGCACTTCCTCCATCCACAACATATGCATTTCCTCCATCTGCAGAAGAAGCACCTAAACCACCTAGAAAATGTGCACTTCCACCACTGGCGAAATAAGGATTTCTATTATCTGCGGAATTTGCACTTTCTCCAACTGCAGAATATTTAGATCCTTCTCCTCCAGAGAAAGCATTTCCACTACTTGAAGAATAAGAACTTCCCTCACGTGCAGGATATTTAGATCCTAGTCCTTCAGAATATGCACTTCCTTCACTCGCAGAATGTTTAGATCCTCGCTCTGCAGAGTAAACACTTCTACCACCTGCAGAATTTGCAATCCCTCCATCCGCAGCAACATATGCATTTCCTCCGTCTGCAGAAAAAACACTTCCCCCATTTGCAAAATAAGGATTTCTACTGTCTGGGGAATGTGCACTTTCTCCAACTCCTAAATATTTAGGTCCTTCTCCTGCAGAAAAAACATTTCCACTACTTGAAACATAAGATCTTCTCTCACCTGCAGAATGTTTAAGTTCAAGAACTTCAGAATTAGAACTTCGATTACTTAAGGAATAAGAACCACCTGCCGATTGAGAATTTCCTCTACCTGAAGAATGAGACGTTTCTCCCTCGGAAGAATATGCACTTCCTCTTCCTCCCGCAGAATAAGAACTTGCTAGACCTGAAGAATATGCACCTTCTCTTTCATCAGAATTTTTAAATCTTCCTCCTATAGAATAACAGGTTTATGTGAATCTTCGATAGTAGGTTTACATAAATCTTCTATAATAGGTTTATATGAATCTTCGATATTTAGCTTTTTCCACGCTTAAATATATAATTGCAACCACCAACGTGTATGTTTTTCCTTGTCTTCATTTCTTTAAAGGATAGTATATATGTCTATGAAAGGAGGTTATTAGATAACACTCCGAATATTATGCACACATATTAATGTAGGATCATGATAATTCAATACAAAAATGACCTGATATAATTACATCTTCTACATAATATAAAGAATTTCTGACTAAAGCACCTGCTTCATAGCCGCATAAAATACCCGTCATAAAACCTTCTGAAGAGTTATGTAAATTCATGAATTTCAAAGCTTTTTGTCTCAATTTACTTCCTGAATATTTGGAATTTCATTATTAGACTGAAAGGCTTAATAGAAAAATATGCCAAGTAATTTCTGAAATCAAAAAATTCTTTAGGTTGTAAATATGCTATACTTCCTCACAATTGATTTCTTAAAAACGCCAAGGCACTTTACATGTTTTTTCACTAAACATTTAATTAGAAAATGTTCCATAATCCTTGCCCTTGAAATGATGTTACACACACTAGGAGTCACAAATTGATATTTTAGAGTCAAAAAAATTCCGATATCTAATGAGACACTAAAGAAAAATTGATGCCTGTTGAACTTCAGCATTAAAAAAGAATGAGTTGAATGGGAATCGTCAGAACTATCGATATTACATTAATTTCTTTTCCTCGTCTTTTTTATAAGAATTCAAGGAAATGCGTCGTAAGGGTGTTTCTTATGGAACACCCGAAAATCATATTCTTCAGAGATATACAGAAGATGTGACTATTAAAAGACAACATTGTTACAAAACATTATATTCGAATTATTTGCACTTTCCATAAACACCCCCTCCACTACCCCATCGCTGCTTCTTGTGAATTTTCCATCTGTCGAATCAATCCTGGAAATCTTATGTGATCTTCCTCATGACGAGTGACGCTTTTAACTAATGAAAAAATAGAGAAAATGCAGGATAATAGAAAATGCTAAGTTTAATGTTTAGATGTGATAATTATGCTTATCCTTCGGTTTTTCTTTTGTCAACAGAAGAAACCACAAATCTCGCTTCGGTATTGGCTGATTAAGTTTTATGTTTTATTCCTCTATTATTTATAATGTTTCTACATTTCATTGAACTCTAAACATCATACTACAAACTAACATAGAAACCTAGATTTTACGTTAATATATTGATGAAATTTAACTATGATTCCTGTGTTTTATTATCCTCTTTGCACAGCTAGAATCAATATACCCACAATTGTTCTCTCCTATAAAGTGAAAGTAAAACTTTTATAATAATTTTTTTTCTGAATCTTACATTTTACTAGTTCATAATGTCCTATTTTTAATTCCCATTCATGCCAGGCCGGAGTTAGCAGAGTCACTGAGAATCGGACGCTGATCCTATCCTCAGCCGAGTACATGCCATATATAGGTGTTCGTAAAATCTGAGGAATCGGTCACTGCTTGGGTACATGGATCTGGGGGAAATCGTCTTCCCCTTCCGATATATGTCTAAATTGAGAAAATGGCTTCATGAGTGGTTGAGCTACATCGAACTTTCCCCCTTTCGGCGCTCTCTCGTCAAGCGAAAAGTGCACTTTCCTGACTAAATTCACGAAACACCGATCGCTGACAATCTTGTCTCGTTTAATTTTCAATAGAAACACAACAACAGATTTATATACTTTCAGACAATAGAAATATAGTCAAATAAAATGTTTAAGATCTTTCAAAACCTTTGCATTTCAGAAATACGAAACATCCACGACTGTTCCATTTTTCTAAACGTATATGAAACTACCACGTGTCTCTCATATTCCTAAATACACAGAAAAAGTAGTAGTAAATAGCTATATTTCTAAGAAACATACTCTTATGGAGTTTGAATAAGCACCCTATCATGTTTTAACTATGTAGACAATATGAGTTATTAAACATTTATATTTTTTACAACAAAAAAATTTGCTACATTAAAAGTAGCTAAAAAGAGGTTAAGTAGCTCTGAGGAGTTATCTTCATTGACTAAACAATTTTTTGTACATGAGTTTTCGAAAACGATTTTAATTTTAATCTTTGTCATTTTCTTGGTGTGGAAGTGACGCTCATATTGACGTGATTAAAACCGAATAGATGAAAACTTTAGCGTCAGTAAAAATGATACCTACTGACGAAATTATGTGCAAAAATAAATTTCCCAATAAGGAAAGTTCGAACTATTTGTCATAAATAATTATGTTTTTCGTTTAGGTTTGCATTTAATTTTAAAGCACAAAAATTAGCTAGCTTTGAAATTCGTTTCTTTGAGATGCTTAGTTTTTTTTCTAAAATAACTGTTCTTTTCTAATTTAACTTTCAATTCTACAAATAAATAATTGATAGCATTCTCATTAGCACACTCTGCCTGCAGCAAAATGTCGTAGATCTCTTTCTGAGATCGTCAAAAACAACTCTCTAAATAAGAGCCTCACAAAAACATTTTGAATACATTTTAATCTACTGTTAGCATTTCTTGTTTTGGTATTTTTAATGTGCTTCCTTATTTAACCTTTTCCGCATTTGGTGTGCAGGTTTGCACGATTGCTGAGAGAGATTTTGATGGTCTCTCATAAAGGTTTCTTTCAACACAATGTCCATGGAAAAAATCCCGTACCTCCCAAAGGTTTTTTTTCAACACAATGCCCATCGAAAAATCCAGTACCTCCCAAAGGTTTATTTTCAACACAATGTCCATTGAAAAAATCCCGTACCTCCCAAAGGCTTTATTTCAACACAATGTCCATAGATAAAATCCCGTACCTCCCAAAGGTTTTTTTTTTTCAACACAATGTCCATGGAAAAAATCCCGTACCTCCCAAAGGCTTTATTTCAACACAATGTCCATGGATAAAATCCCGTATCTCCCAAAGTTTTTTTTTCAACACAATGTCCATGGAAAAAATTCCGTTGTTCCCAAAAGTGGTCGTAAGTAGAGAAGGACGTTGCAAAGAGGTGGTCTTTCCTGGAGAATTCACTATATTGTAAAATAAACATTTCACAGCATAAATATTCTACACAAAGAGAAGGAAAAAATCTTTTTTATTCAACTGTACAAGATTTAATTCGAGTAGATTAGTCACAATAGGCTTTTTTAAGAGTTGGCTACCTATTCCAATTCATATACTATTCATTTTAAATTTACAACTTTTCATCTGTAAATAGTAGATTAAGATTGGTTAGACGATAACGAATGGTCCTTCAGTCAGATATAATTTTAAAGGAAATACCTATAACTCTATTACTGTATCAGTTTTAAAAGAGTTCGAAACATAGGGAGCATCCAAAATAAAAATTGCGAATTATATGCAAAAGACACAAAATGTCAAAAAGAAAAAACGAAAATATTACTAAAATGGATCATAGACTTACTTAGATAATCGGCGTACACTCCTTTTCTGCTGATTCCAGGAAAACTTCCATTGCTGATAACTGCATAAAATATCAACATTAATAACTGATGGAGAAATACCAAATATTATTTTCTTTAACTTCTCGGTACTAAAAAGGTTAATTTCTTTTATTTAGTTATCAAACATATAAATGTATGGGATACATGCTTAGATTTTTCAAAGATATAAATTATTTTTTTAAACTATAAGAGTCACCAGAACTAAACCTTCTCACTATATATAAATGCATTTTTTTTAATTTCCAATTACACATTAAAAGACAATTGAAAATCAGAATCTATAAATAAGAGCGAGCAATCTAGTAGCATTCCCAGATAGATTTCCGAGGGAGAGCAGGACACCTAGACCGGTGAGACAAGTCCATTACCTCGTGGATGTCGCACAATTTACAAAAGGGATCATGAACCAAGTTGATGCGACATACACTATCTGGCCATTAATGACCGGACACCCCTCATTTCGGATACATGAGGTGCTATGAATTCCATTGAAAACACAATCTTTGTATTTATCTCAGATTAGCCGCAGAAATTAACTGGAGGTGTTTTAAGAAATAATTTGCATGAATATAAAAAAATGGGGCTAGATCTATTTTTTTAAAAAATAAACTAATGTAATACCACTATACTCAAATAAGGCTTTCAAAAACGGAATGAATTTTCATTTATTTTTTCAACTGAAAAATTCATGTAATAGTGAGTGATATGCTGAATAATAAAAACAGGACTAAAGTTGTAATTACGAAGGAAATTTTACAGTATAGTAT
>NC_092212.1:75550244-75593434 GCF_043381705.1 Parasteatoda tepidariorum
ATATATATATATATATATAATTATAGCAATACTACCTACAAAGATTTATTGCAAATAATACAGCACGTTATACAACATATAGACACCTGTCACTAAATAGTATATACAGCAGTCTGCATGTTTTATTTTGCTGATTTCTTCGGTACAAGTCTTTTAGAAAAAGAGTTATAATATTCTTGGTGTTGATGTGTGTTGCTCCACACCTTATAATCGAGATATTGCTCCCAGTGACTTTCCCCGTTTCTTGCATGGAAGAAATTCCTGAAAAGGCTTCGCTTTCCAGCAAATGAAGACTAAATCTCCAATGCAAAGTGGCAGAATCCTTTGACATTAAACTTTAAATTTTATCCCATGGTAAGTCATGATTGCTGTGGTTCTTATTTTGGAAAGAAGCTGAATTATTGTCGTATCTTTTGCAATAAAACTTTACAGATAAACTACATTTTGTTTCTGTTTTTTTAGGGGGGGGGGCAAGGGTAACATGCTCTCCTTATGATCTTCATATAATTTCAAATTTCATACAGATTTAAATTTTTATGGATATGTTCAAAATTTTCTATGAATATATTTTCCTCAGAATATTATGTATTTACTCAAATAAAAAAATAATTATAAAATAATTTAAAATTTCTTTTGAACAACAATTTATTATAAAGAGCAATTCAGAAAATTTGAATAAAGCAATCTCATAGCAACTGTCAAAATATGTTTTTTCATGCATAAGTTCATGCATATGTTCATGCTTATGTTTTTTCATGCATAGGATATTTCATGCATATGTTCATGCTTATGTTTTTTCATGCATATGTTCAAAATTTTCTATGAATATATTTTCTTCAGAATATTATATATTTACTCAAATAAAAAAAAGATTAATTGAAAATTTCTTTTGAACAGCAATTTATTATAAACTGCAATTCAAAAAATTTGAATAAAGCAATCTCATAGCAACCGTCAAAATGACATAAAAACGGCTAGTTCCCGATTCAGGCGTTCCCAGACGAAGCAGACGACGAAAATTGTTTTATTTCAGTTGAGGGGATAAGAAAAGAACATGTTTTGAATTCCGATTTGAGTAGATTTCATATTTTCTCGAAAAAATTTGTTTAGTTTCAAAATGAAGTTCATACGCCAGATTAAATAAAATACTTATATTAAATTATTTACTTACATGCAATTATATGTTCATTTATATTAAGTTACATGTTCATTTTTTAGCTGTAGGGAAAAAAAAATTTTAAAAATTTGTACTGCTATTACTGTAACAATTTGTACTGCCATTTTTATAAAGGCGATTGTGCATTGTTTTCCTTATTCGTTTTTTTTATTATATGATATACGGGTATTGTATATAACCATCAATGCTTAATCTTAACCAAAATTAGAGAATTAAATAAAATTTTAGATTTCTGAATATTTTATTGAAATTAGTTTTTTGATTTTCGATTAAGTATTTAAAAAAATTTATTTATCTAAAAGGAATGTGCGTTTTTCGATGAATTGTGATAATTTGAAGATATGATGATATTTAATCGCAACCAAAATTAGCATATTAAATGAAATTTTAGATTTTTAAAAATTTTATTGAAATATGATATTACTTTTTTTGATCTTCGATTAATTTAAAAAAATATCAGTATATGGGACCAATTATAATAATCTGAAAATCCACCTCTTTAAATAAGACCAATTAACAACCCTCACTGAGACGAAACAATTTTCCATGACCATCTCAGATGGAAACGTGTGAAACGGTACTTAACAATTAAGATAACTATCTGTTTAAGACAAGCAATAATTTCAACCAAACAATATAATGAATCTGCATAAAAGCTATATGGAACAATCACTATTATTAAAAAAGCTATTTAAGTTAAGCAATAATTTTAACCAAACAATCTAATGAAACTACGAAAAAACTAGATGGAACAATCACTATTATTAAAAAACATATTTAAAAAAACTATTTAAGATAAGCAATAATTTTAACCAAACAATATAATTAAACTACGAAAAAACTAGATGGAACAATCACTATTATTAAAAATCCTATTTAAAAAAACTATTTAGGATGAGCAATAATTTTAACCAAACAATATAATGAAACTACGAAAAAACTAGATGGAACAATCAATATTATTAAAAAAAACTAAGATAAGCAATAATTTTTTACCAAACAATATGATGAAACTACGAAAAAACTAAATAGAACAATCACTATTATTGAAAAAACTAAGATCAGCAATAATTTTAACTAAACAATAAAATGAAACTACAAAAAAACTATAAGGATCAATCACTATTATTAAAAAACAATTTAAAAAAACTATTTAAGATAAGCAATAATTTCAACCAAGCAATATAATGAAACTACGAAAAAAATACATAGAACAATCACTATTATTACAAAACAATTTAAAAAAAACTATTTACGAAAAGCAATAATTGTAGCCAAACAATATAATGAAACTACGAAAAAACTATAAGGAACAATCACTATTATTAAAAAACAATTTTAAAAAAACTATTTCAGATAAGCAATAATTTTAACCAAACAATATGATGAAACTACGAAAGAGCTACATAGAACAATCACTATTATTAAATTCATACTTGAAAAACTTATGAAAATACTATTTTATTCATAATAACATTATTAACAACAGAATTATTAATAATATTAGATTTACGAATATTTAGAACATTTTTAATTGCATTAATATTTTTAAGGCGGAATTAATATAAATATACAAAGTACAAAAATAGTTTCTATACTTCTGTTGATTCTGCCCCAAAAAAATTTATTTTAAAGACTTATTATAAACATACTTTTGATGAAAAAAACAATATTTTCGTGAAGTTCGAATTGTATTTTATTTTTAATTCTATTTAGGTAAATATTTCATTTAATTAAATTACGTGAATTGCATAAATATTAATTTAAATTACCTAAATATTTCCTGATCTTTTAAAAAACATTTGTCTAACTACAAATGTTACTCAATTTTCTTATTAATTAATATTAGCAAAACGTAACACAAGCCAGGTTTTTAAATAATATAATAAATAATTTTTGTATTTACTGTGAACATAAAACCATAAAAGCTATGACTTAACACTTGAAACATAATATTATAAAGTATGACAGATCTGAAAATAAAAAAACTTTGAAACACAATTTTTCAGTTCTCCTGTGACTTTTTAGTATTCGTGAAAAATTCTCTTTATTTGAACAGCATGCGAGTTCCTGGCTAAAATAGTATTAATTTTCCTAATTTTTTTTAATTTATTAAAAGTAACATAAATAACAATGGAATTTCATAATACTGATGCAAATTTAACTCTATGGGAAAACTAGATTAAATTACATAGTAAATCAAAGTCAGGTATTAAAACCTAATGTAATCAGTAAAATAAAAATTAAATATTTAAACTGACCATGTCAGCATTAGATTTAACTGAATTTGGATCCTGATTTAATTTCAGATACTAAAACCCAATATGATCAGTAAAATCTTAATTTTACAAAAAAATTAAATGTTTAATTTGACCTTATCAGTGAATCATTAAAGATAGAACTGAATTAAGTTAAAGGCGATTGTCCCTTGATAAGAGTGTCACATCAGTGATTTTTAAGGCTCTCCATGACGGATAAGTACCCAAATGTATTGATAAGAATCGTACAATCAATATTAATCATGTTTAATAAACTTGTTTAATAAGCCCTTATTATTGATTGAAATTGACCTGGAATTTTGTCATATATATGTATGAACATAAAGGTACTCATCAGGACACATTTTTTACGACAGCAATAGAGGCATTTCAAAATAAAGAATGATTATTCTAAGATAAAAATAATTCTTCATAATGCGTCTATGTCTCTTAAAAATTAAAGAAAAATAATGTAATTGTAAATGAGTTTAAGATGAAAGGAGGAAAGCAGAAACACAAGCTCGCAGCTTTGAAGTAGAATAAAACAAAAATACATAAAAATTAAATATACTAATCTAACAGTGTACAAAAATTGATGAAAAGAAAAAATTTGATGATGTGATTTCGCTTTATCTGCAAATGCTTTAGCTTATATTAGCTTTATCGTGTAAAATAATTGATAAAAAAAAATCTATAAAAATAATATTTTTAAAAACCACTTTTTTGTAGTGGAGAATAATAAATAAAAAACAAAAATTTGACAAACGAAAAACGTTGGGCGCATGCAATACATAACAGTAACAGTATGTGTGCTCATGAGAATATGTGTATGTGTATCTCTAATTGTATCTGAATGCGAATGTGGAATATGTTTGTGCATATGCACGTGTATGTGGTTGTGCATGTGTATGAGTAAGAAAAATGTGTATATGTACTGTTACGTATTTCATGCGCCCCACGTTTCTCGTTTTTCAAATTTTCGTTTTTTAATTATTAATCAAAAACGTGGTTTTTAAAAATATTATTTTGATTTTTTTTTTTGTACTCACTTCCAAGATCTCAACTTTTTCACTCTCTGTACATAAATCTTTTCAACTGACATGTGACACTAATTTGAAATAATCGAATCGACAACGAAAGACAATCGCGAAAATATTAAATTTTTTTTAATTTATATTTTATTTTACTTTGTATGTCTTTTTTCTCTTCATTTTCATGCATTGTCATCCAATTCTGAACTGTATGCCAAATTTGAAGTCTGTAGCTAGTCGGGAAGTCAGTTTAAAATCGATTACAAAAATTCCACCCGAGCAGACATACACGGAGGCAGGTTGATATAAACGTGGTAAAAAATTATAAAGCAACTTACATTTCAATGTTTCCATCTATTAAAACCACTTTAATCATAATAATTGGAAAATTTAAGCAAGAAACTCATAATATGAAAGAAATTAATAAAAACAATAAATATTTAAATTGTAAAATCATTAAAAAATTAAAAAAAACATACAAATAGGTAATATTTGTAAAATTTATATATATAATTTTTTTTAACAAAATGAGCTGCCTTTAAAAATGAAGCTCATATTTCATGAATGCAAATATGTCCACGTATCTTACATTGAATAACAAAATTAAATATTTGAAACTTTACAAGCGGGAATTCAAAATTAATAAAATGTTGAAATAAGGTATCAGAGTTTATAAGAAAAAATACTTATTTTAAAGTATTTTTTCTATTATTTTTTTCATAGTGGAGTATTATCATCATAACCTCATACTAAAACAAACAAAAAATGATACAAATAATATTATATTTTATCATGTTTTTACCCATGAAATATCTACAATGAAACAAAATAGCTAAATTGTGCGTAAATATGCTTTACAAATTATTTAATAAACACTCCGAACTGATAAAACGTATTATGCTTGTACAAATTAGATTCAACTTTATCTCTGTATCGAAAATAAAATGACAAAATCAATAAAATGAAAAAATAAAATACATAATATCGAAAATGCATTAGGCAATAAAAAAAACCTTTCAAACCAATGAAATACATATACTAAATCCATAGTTCTTCGTATATTCTTCTTTCTGGAATCTCTATTAAAAAGAAAAGAAAGTTGATAACTAATTTAAATTTAATAGTAAGAGAAATAAATTTGCATAAAAAAATTACTAAAACTTTATTTTTCGGTCAGAAAAACTTTCAGAAAAATAAAATTTTTCACTAAATTTTTATTTTTAATCGTTTGGAATTTTAAAACACGAAAAGAAATTTTTTTTTGCAGGAAAAAACGTGCTTGTTCGAATTATCCATCTAATTTCTGATAACTTTAGTGCTTTTTTTATTACGCATTGGCACCATGGGTCTCGTTTTGGGTTTCATGGCGTGTGCACTTTATTTGGACGTCATCACTCCTTTCAACTGCTTTCAAGAGTAATAGTAAACAGTGCGCATGCGTCGTCATTGCATGTGTTGCTATGGCGACAGCTGCTGTTTGATAATTCTTTTAGAATTCTTTTTTTTTCTTTTTTTTCACCAGCACTCATTCTTACTGTATTTGTATAATAATAATTTAAAGTATTTTTAGATTCTTTTTATTATTAACTAATAATTATTGTCTTGACGGTGATTTTAATATAAATATGAATACTGAAAACGGAAAAGTATTTTGTGACGTTTTGAAACACGTATATAGCCAGGATTTGAAAACCAATTCAACGACAAACATCAATTGAGACAGTTTTTGCAACCCATGATTTGAAATGTTGTGGCGTTTATCGGAGTCAAACCAGAAAAAAAAGCATTTGACGAATGAGTAACCAGCGATCGTGACAAAGCGATCACAATTTTTTTTTTCATCTGGTTCATCACATATTTATACTTTATAGAAAAAATTAAAATCAAATGAATATTATTCATGAGATAAAAAATGATTATGAAAAACACAAAAATTAAAGCAGCCAATGATTTATTTTATAATGGACAGAAATTTGAATATGGTAGTTCATGAGAAATAGTATTATCTTAAAAGTAACTGATTATCTCTATCAGGAAATATTAATACATTTAAAAATTAGAATAAAAACAAATTAAAGTATATAAAATTTGTTGAATATGTTGCCAATTAATAAGTAAAACCAAGAAGTAACTGTTCACACAGCAATTAATTAATAATACACCAAAATTTCCTATTTATACCCAAAAACATTTCGCTTTTTTATTAAGTTTCAACACTCCGTAAATACCTGCCAGTGTTATTTTTAACGTCATTAAATCATTAACATCAAGGCAAAATAAAATTTCAAAAATCTGAATTTTAATTTTTTTTTAAATAAATTAATTTGAAATGAATTTTCTTAAACTAAATTTCTAAATCCTATAAGGTAAAGTACACAAAGATAATATCAAAATAGCAAATATAATTCCAAAAACAATAAAGATTTAGGAAAATTAAAAGGAAGCAAAAGGACGAAAGTAAAAGCGTTTATCAAATTGCAATGCATTTGCACTGACGCGATTACCAGTTTTAATGTACAAAATTGGCATTTACCTAAAATAAAAAATTAGATAATACAGTCAAACCCCGCTATAGTGAACTCCCGGATATAGTGAACGAAGTGTTAGCTCCCATGTCTTGCTGCCCACATATTATGTTACTTTTTGTGGATATAGTGAAGCAAAAAAAAAGAGAAAGTTAGATATTATGAACACCGACTGGCTTGTGTTGGGGTTAGGGAACTGCCCCTGCATCGAAAACGTTCTGGGTTCGAATCCCGGGCAAGGCATGGATGTTCTTTCCTTCGCTGTACTATTTGTCCTTACTGTGGGAGCAACGTTGGCCCACATAATATGGTGCCCCTGAAAGAGAGATCAACAAATCTGCCCTGTAAATGCCTCAATTGACGAAAATGTTAACACAAGTGGGCATTGAAAAAAAAAAGATATTATGAACTTTTTCCTGTCTTCGACTGATTTATTTTTTTCATTTATAGTACATATTCATAATAATTTTGAAACTTCTACTTCAAAATAAATACATATACCGATTTTTTAAACCATCAATATCATGGAATGTAGCAATAATCATTTTTCCTTGTTTGCTTCATTATTGAATAGCATTAATGAATTGGTTCGTCATTCAAAGAAGTCGCAATCTTACAGTATCTGGACAAATGAGGGCCTCGAGACAAAGCCTATGAATTTGCTATACGATTTGGTAGGACTACTTTAAGGCGCTTGAATGGCTGGGTTTAAAAAGTGGAATAACATGAATTCAGGAAAAATTAACAGAGAGTCGGGAAGTGTTTCTATATCTGATGTTGAGGATTGCTCATCAGCTAAAGATTACTAATTTTTTTTTGTACGCAAGACGAAAAGTAATAAAAAATAAAAATCAACATATTTTTGTTACAATGTATTATTTTTCGGTCATTTATTTTAATTTCATTTTATTGGTCATCTATTTAAATAATGTGTTATAAAAGGGGGGAGTAAGGAACCATTAGATATTATTGCTTGCGGAACGGATATAGTGAAGTACCGGTTATAGTGAACCGAAATTTCGGTTCTTTGAAGGTTCACTATAGCGGGGTTTGACTGATTTTTTTGTAAGCAAGACAAAAAGTAATAAAAAATAAAAATTAACATATTTTTGTTACAACGTATTATTTTTCGGTCATTTATTTTAATTTCAATTTATTGGTCATTTATTTAAATAATGTGTTATAAAAGGGGAGTTAGGAACCATTAGTTAAAATTGTTTGCAGAACGGATAAAGTGAAGTACCGGCTATAGTGAACCGAAATTTCGGTCCCTTGAAGGATCACTATAGCGGGGCTTGACTAATTTTTTTGTAAGCAAGACAAAAAGTAATAAAAAATAAAAATTAACATATTTTTGTTACAACGTATTATTTTTCGGTCATTTATTTTAATTTCAATTTATTGGTCATTTATTTAAATAACGTGCTATAAAAGGGGGGAGTTAGGAACCATTAGATAAAATTGCTTGCGGAACGGATATAGTGAAGTACCGGTTATAGTGAACCGAAATTTCGGTCCTTTGAAGGTTCACTATAGCGGGTTTTGACTGCATATATAGTTCAAATAATTACCCTCTTAGCGTAAAACATACTTGTTTTATAATTTCTTATCCTGTCTCGTTGACTCGATTTACTGTAAAAGCGATTTGCCAGCCATTCGACTCATTGTTTTGTTCAGTTAGTTGAACATGAAAGTTGATGTTGTTCATTTCTGCAATGCTTTTCAAAATATGGACTGAAATATCAAGATCGCACTTCAGGGCTCTTGTTAGACATTTCATCATCTGGTTTTCTTTCCCAGCAGGTCTGAAATTAATAAATAGGAAACTCAAGACACACTGGGAGTTGTAACTAGACTAACTACATTATGAGAGGTAATTAGAAAATATCTTGTAGATTGATTATTTCTCAACCAACTTACAGTATTGGCTTGAAACCTTCCTCATTATTTATGAAAGTTTGCCGTAGATATACCGATAATCCTGGCGAACATAAATCTGCTTCATTTTTATCCAAATTTATAATGCATTTTTGGACGTAATCTAATGGTGGCCCCATATTTGCTAGAAATAAAAAAAATAGCGATTAAAAAGATGATAAAAAATAATACTTTTACTGTGAAAACATTTTATAATATAAATGTTTGAAAACGGACAAATACCACAACAAATATACAACAAATCAAAAATCTAAAACTATAATTGTGAATTTTCTAAAAACAAATCATTGATAGCAAACTAGACACCCTAATTTCATCCTCGGGGGCAGAGAGTAGTCATCTCAAAATTCTTCAATAGGAGACCGTAATTTCATCCTCAGGGGCAGAGCGTTGTCAACTCAAAACTCTTCAATAGGAACCCCTGATTTCATCCTAATCGGCAGAGCGTTGTCAACTCAAAATTCTTCAAGAGGAACCCCTAATTTCCTCCTCGGGGGCAGAGAGTCGTCATCTCAAAATTCTTCAAAAAGAACCCCTAATTTCATCCTCAGGGGCAGAGCGTTATCAACTCAAAACTCTTCAATAGGAACCCCTGATTTCATCCAGGGTGGCAGAGCGTTGTCAACTCAAAACTCTTCAATAGGAACCCCTGATTTCATCCTGGGTGGCAGAGCGTTGTCAACTCAAAATTCTTCAAAAGGAACCCCTAATTTCCTCCTCGGGGGCAGATTTTTGCCATCTCAAAATTCTTCAAAAGGAACCCCTAATTTCATCCTCGGGGGCAGAGAGTCGTCATCTCAAAATTCTTCAATAGGAGACCGTAATTTCATCCTCAGGGGCAGAGCGTTGTCAACTCAAAACTCTTCAATAATAACCCCCGATTTCATCCTGGGTGGCAGAGCGTTTTCAACTCAAAATTCTTCAAGAGGAACCCCTAATTTCCTCCTCGGGGGCAGATTGTTGTCATCTCAAAATTCTTTAAGAGGAACCCGTAATTTCCTCCTCGGGGGCAGATTGCTGTCATCTCAAAATTCTTCAAAAGGAACCCCTAATTTCATCCTCGGGGGCAGAGTGTTGTCAACTCAAAATTCTTCAATAGGAATTCTTATTTTAATTTCATATTTGTATTTTTCAGAAGAAAAAAACAAATAGACTTGCCGATTGTTGCATATTATTGTAACACTATAACTGCGTAAGGAAACTGGTATCCTTACGCAGTACTGGTATCCTTTCGATATCTATATTTTAGCAGACTTTTGTCTGTTAAAATATAGCTATCTTAATCAATACTAGTCAGATCGAAAAACTTGTTTCAAGAGCTGAAGGAAGGAACCTGATTTGGAAACAGGAGTCTAGTTTGTTATCATTACCCAACAGGTCAAGTTAATCAAAATGGCCGATATTACTTATTATTATTATTGTTCGGACTTGTATCTCACAAAATATATGTATTTTAATTATTTCTACCCCAATTTGGAAGAATCCATTTATATTTGTGTTCCGAAATAATAAAATAAAAAGGCTTCAATTTTAAAAAAAATAAAAATTATTTTTTCGTTAGAGTTTCTGTTCTAAAAATAATAAATAAAAAAGCTACTTTTTCTTAGAGGGGGATCCGATTTAACGCTTAGAGTGGAATCCCTCTAAGCGTTAGTCCCTGCTTTTTTCGAACTTTCAGATGCATACTTTCTTGCATCAAAAAAGGACATATGAACATTTCTCTACAATTTCCACAAAGAGGTGCAACACTTGACAGAAAAAATATTTTTCTTTTAGAAATTTTCTGTTAAGAGAATTCTGTTTTTAGGATTAAAAACGTTAAAAAAATACTTTAAAAAGAAACTCTTTTCCGTTAAGAACCTCTGTTAGAAACTTTTGTTCCAGAAACTATAAAAGAAAAAAGATGAGCTTCCAAATCAAATCTTAAGGTGAAAATCAAAACTAACAAACCTGATAAAAATATTGTCCTAATAAAATATTTTTTAAGAAGGTTGAAATAAAATACTTTAAAAAGGAAATATCTTTCGCAAGAGAACCTCTGTTAGAAAGTTTTGTTCCGTAAACAAACTAACTTTAAAAGAAAAAAGGTGAGCTCCCCAAGTCAAATTTTAAAGTGAAAATCAAAATTAATAAATCTAATAAAAATTTGACCTGATTAAATACTTTTAAAAAGGTTTAAGAAATACTTCAAAAAGGAAATATTTTTCTCAAGAGAACCTCTGTTAGAAAGTTTTGTTCCAGAAACTATCAATGAAAAAAACANCTGTTAGAAAGTTTTGTTCCAGAAACTATCAATGAAAAAAGCATGAGCTCTCCAAATCAAACTTTAAAGTGAAAATCAAATTTAACAAACCTGATAGTCCTTCGGGAGATTTTTCAAGAGGCAAATCCACAGTAAAACGATAGAAATCAAAAAACAATTCAGTGATCAATATCCGAGCTTGATATGTGCAGTGGGCAAAATTCATATCCAAACACCAACGTTTGATTGGTCTCCTGTGACAATAGAATTCATGAACAATTTATATAAAAAGTTAGAATCCAAAAACACGAAAATTCTAAAAGATATGTATGTTAGCCAAAACAGCACTTCATCAGTGGACACACTGTCTGCTAAACTTTTGACTTGTTCTTTTTTTGTGTGTATCATTGAATTTTAATATTTGTTTCAATGTAGGAATTTTTGATAGCCTTTTCTAATTTAGTTTATCCATTATGGGGTCTCGGACCACAGTCAGTTTTTGGTTTAACCACTGAATACAGAAAGGCTCCAGTGTATTAGCAGACAGTGTGTTCCAGTGGCGGATCCAGCGGGGGGTCATAGGGGTCATGACCCCCCAAAATTGAAAAAAAATGAAAATAATAACTTTTTTAATAGTTTACAAAAGAATTAAAATATTTTAAAAATTATTTAAGGGGACCTATACACCTAGGTAGATCGTTCCTTTTCAACTCTTCGACGTCTCAAAACTTAGAACAACTCAACTTAGAACAACTCAAAATCAAGAACTATTAAATGGATTATTAAACATTCATCAAGAAATTGATTTGGATGCTGAAAAAATCATTGTCAGATTTGCCTAAGTTTCTAAAAAACGCATTACATTTATTATTTAAAGATTTTGAAAACTTGAATTATTTATGTATTGTTCTATTGTTCATTATGAAAAAAATAAATAAGAAGACTAGCATTAAAAACCCCAGTTTTTTTAAAAAAAATAACATTTTTAAAAAAAAATTGCAAAAAAAGTTAATTGTGGGGGGGGGGGAATCTGAGTCTTAACAATTGATCCCATACATAAAAAGTTTTCCTGCCTAAACTTT
Source organism: Parasteatoda tepidariorum (assembly GCF_043381705.1). Lineage (NCBI taxonomy): Eukaryota > Metazoa > Arthropoda > Arachnida > Araneae > Theridiidae > Parasteatoda > Parasteatoda tepidariorum. The sequence goes on from NC_092212.1 coordinate 75,562,498, forward strand.
TCAAGAAACACAGTATATTTTTTAGGACCAGAACATGCTTATTTATACATGTTTGTAATTTAATTTTATAACCTGTAATATCGTTTGTTCAAATTAATATTAAAATTAAAGTAAATCCCCCGAACAAATGAGTTAGAAATTTATCACGTAATAATACTATCCATTAGATCAAAAGGTGCTAAAGTGCTCTATTTCTTATAAGAATTATTAAGAGTTATCGGAAATTGCATATCCTTAGTACGTGTTTGTAATATAAATACATGTTAGTGATTTAATTTTATAGCCTGTATTATCGTTTCTTCAAATTAATATTAAAGTAACTCCCTCGAACAAATGAGATTGAAATTTATCACGTAATAATACTATCCTTTAGATCAAAAGNAATTTTAATAACTCTGCCAGTTAGTGCAGCAACAGCAGAACGTTCCTTTTCAACTCTTCGACGTCTCAAAACTTAGAACAACTCAACTTAGAACAACTCAAAATCAAGAACTATTAAATGGATTATTAAACATTCATCAAGAAATTGATCTGGATGCTGAAAAAATCATTGTCAGATTTGCCTAAGTTTCTAAAACACTCATTACATTTATTATTTAAAGATTTTGAAAACTTGAATTATTTATGTATTGTTCTATTGTTCATTATGAAAAAAAATAAATAAGAAGACTAGCATTAAAAGCCCCAGTTTTTTTAAATAATTGTGGGGGGGGGGGGAATCTGAGTCTTAACAATTGATCCCATACATAAAAAGTTCTCCTGCCTAAACTTTTCAAGAAACACAGTATATTTTTTAGGACCAGAACATGCTTATTTATACATGTTTGTAATTTAATTTTATAACCTGTAATATCGTTTGTTCAAATTAATATTAAAATTAAAGTAAATCCCCCGAACAAATGAGTTAGAAATTTATCACGTAATAATACTATCCATTAGATCAAAAGGTGCTAAAGTGCTCTATTTCTTATAAGAATTATTAAGAGTTATCGGAAATTGCATATCCTTAGTACGTGTTTGTAATATAAATACATGTTAGTGATTTAATTTTATAGCCTGTATTATCGTTTCTTCAAATTAATATTAAAGTAACTCCCTCGAACAAATGAGATTGAAATTTATCACGTAATAATACTATCCTTTAGATCAAAAGGTGTTAAAGCTCTCTCTTTTTTATAAGAATTATTAAGTGTAATCAGAAAGTTCATGTCCATCAACTTATAACAGTAAAACTATGTCCTTATTATCCAAAACTAATTGCTTTGAATCTTAATATTAAACTTACAGAGCAAAGAATGTTTCCGATAAGCTGAAGTTAATAAACTTTTCGAGAGCATTATATAATCCAGGAATACAGTATTCTAAACTTTGCTGATTTAATGTTGAAAAGCATTCTTTTAGTATTTGCTCATCTATGAAGTTATGTACATGTAATCCTGAAAAAACAAAACATTGAGTTTTAATATTTATAAGAACTGATTAAAAAATCATTTCATCTTTAAATTTGTAATATCAATTAAAAATTTGCAAATGCAGGTTCTTATCAGACGCATTTTTTAATTAAATGAGGATTAAATAATCTACCAGAATCTAAGTCAGTTGGATTAAAAATTTCAAAGAGGACAGTATTTTTAAATTCATGGTGTGATTTCCTCAACAGTTCATCAATAAGTATTCTGTGATAGGTGCTACAGCCACTGAATATCTCTTTCGGACATGATGGTTCAGCTTCGGTTTCTCTGAAAATAAAAACGAGGAAAATGCTTATTGTTCTGAATACTTAAGTATAGCAGTAGTTTCTAAGACAAACTTACAAAGCTAATACAAGGTAAAAAAATACCGGTACCATTAAAAATACCGGTACTAATAAAAAGTACAGGTACTCAGGGTGCCAGGTGCACTATCTATTTATACCGTAAAATTTTACGGAACTAAAAATCTGATACACCGTAATGTTTTGATGGTAACATTTACTGTAAAATAACTGAATCACAGAAAATAAATAAAAACAACGAAAGGTAAAATATATTCTTTGTGATATGTAGATTAAAGCAAAGTAACAACGTGAATAAAGCAAAAATGAAAGTCCAGAAATCGACATTTAGTTTCTGTTCTATAAACTAGAAACTTCCTCAGTGTCTAAACAACAAATGATGGTACTTCTTCTATTTTTTTTGGTTTCTTGAAAATCATTTGGTGTTCAGATATTGGGAAGGTTCTTGTTTATAGAACTGAAACTGTAATATGTCCCTTTATGTACTTTCATTTGTGCTTTATTGAAGCTGTTTTTTACTTTAATTAAATAAATATAACTGCAAATCTACAATACAAAATTTTACGGTAAAAATGGATAGTACAGATGCTATTAAAAAAGAGTATATATATGTATAAATAACATAAAAAGCTTCAACTAATATTTTTATGTAATTCCTTTTCTTTAACTCTTTTTCTTAATTTATTATTCTAAACCAAACTCTCTGTCTCAGACCTTAGAATTCGCATCCTCTTATTTAATATATTTTTTAGTTTCAAGATTAATTAGCATTTTATTGTTTTGCCTCTAGCTAACCGTGAGAAACATAATTTTTCCGCGACTTATTTATTAGACCGATTATAATTATTTAGGTTTCTCTTATCCCCTAAAACGAAACATTTTACGGATTAATTTTGCAAGATATTCCTTAACTTTTTTTGAGGAGCACTTAAGTTTTGGACCACTTGGTTGTTCATTCTCTAATTATGATGGTGAAATTAAAAACTAATTCAACCAAATCATCATTTCTAGAAAGATTTAATTTTATATCTTACAAATAAACTATTTCAGAAATATTTCATTGAGTTCTTTCAGTACAAATATACTACTTCTGAAAGCTTTAATTGCGATCTTTTAATAGAAATATATTACTTCTAAAAGCTTTATTTAGGATCTTGCTATACAAATGCACTGTTTCTAAAAGTTTTTACTTCGATCTTACAATACAAATATGCTATTGCTAATACTTATTGTATTATTTTAAAACAAATACATAATTTAAGAATCTTCAATTTGAGTTTTTCAAAACATGCAAACAGTTTTAAGGTATAAAACTTTCTAGGACAGTCGCAGTGGCGGTATATCAATTTTTTCTTCCTTTTCTCATAAAAGGATAGTTGTAAAGATAGTACAAATATAGTACAGTACCAAGGATGGAAGTCGTTAAGGCTTACTACTGACTGACTATATTGTATTTAAAAAAAACAGACAATGAAAAAATTCTTTAAATACACATTACAAAATTTTCGAAAAAATTATTTTAGAAATATCTCACAATTTCAGCTGTGGGTTGGAGGATGGCAGAATACCACTTGATAATTTTTCAAGCAGATCTTGAAGTCCTGCGATGCAGCCAACTATAACTTCTTGATTCACAGTTTGAACACATTCATTTAGTACATTAACCATTCCAGCTAAAAGTAAAAATGATTAATAAAGTTGTAAATAATAAATACAGGGTATCCCAGGATTATTGGAACAAACTTTTAGAGTCGCATAGTAACTCATAGTCGAAAACTTCTTCGTTCGCCGCTAGGTGGCGTTTTTTCACAAGAGCATTGGGGGAAGCAGACCTGCACTGCCGCGGTATCCAACCCATTTTGTTCCATTCTGGGAGTTCGAATCACTTGCTGTCAGCCCTCACTATGCTAATTATCTAATAATGATCCATATTCCTGCAAATTGTGATGCAAATTGATGAATATCCGGCTGTCTGGTGCATCTCTCCGTGGGTGCCATTCGCGATACAATCTTTCTATTTCTCGTATGTTTTCCTCTGTCAGTCCGTGCATATCTTGCAGTTCGGTGTTCGTAGGACGTTGACAGCTCAAATTACTAGGGTAATGCATCCTCCAATGTGAATAAAAAACACCCCCAATGTTACTGCGGTAATGCATCCTCCAATGTGAATAACAACACCTCCAATGTGACAGCGGTAATGCATACTCCAATGTGAATAACACCTCCAATGTGACTGCGGTAATGCATATCCTCCAATGTGAATAACACATATTGTGAACAACAACACCTGGCAGCGAACGAAGAAGTTTTCGACCATGGGTGGCTATGCAAATCTGAATCCTTGTGATATCCTTTACTTCATCTAAAACTTTGTCCTAATTATCCTTGGACATCATGCACGGGATAGTATACTAAGAAATAGATTGATTAGAAATGTTTGAGTATTACTTTAATAAGAAACCAATTATGAAATATAATAACTACTTCAAAATGTTATATAAATATTTATTATTTCCCTCATTTTAAGCTGATTACTCAAAATGGGTGTTAATATTAAGAACCAAAAATAATCTTAAAAGCCTTTGTATGACAGGATTTAAGAGAATTTAAATGAACAAACATTTGTCTTTGACTTATCATTACCAAACTTAAAATAGTTATTAATTTAGGTTTAAAATTGCTTTACATTATTTTTTTAAGGCTTTCTTTGCCAAAACCAAAATATTTATATAAAAAAGCTTACTCATAAATGTAATTGAATAAAATGAATTGAAAACTCACAATCGATAGTCCCATTGCCAGAAACTGCAAACAATAGACTAACATAAGTCATCGTGTGACGTGAAACAAGCTCAGTCAGTATCAAGCGAGCATCCGCAGAACAATTTTTAAAAGCTGGCTCAAAACAGCTAGATGATAGTATTCTAATCCTGTATAAAAATAAAAATTTTCTCTACATTATACTAATAAATATAAACGCAATTTGTGACTAATATTTTTGTAAGGTTTATTTTATTTTACAAAATATTTTTTCTCCTGATTTTGCGAATTCAATTTAAAGCGTACTTTATTCGTTCTCGATAACATGGTTAATGTTTATTTCAGGTTCAAACAGAATCAATACAAACTAAAATTAGTATAGTCTAGAAATCAAGCAGTGGTGGCTCAAGGGATAGAGTATTCGCCTCCCGATGAGGTCAACCGGGTTCGAATCCCAACAGTGACTGGTCGATATGAATTCCGCAATAGTCTCGCACTGACTACACTGCTGAAGTAAAATATCTTCAGTAGTTGAGGGATCATGGGTTAGGGTCCTCTTGTTGTCAGGCTGACCATGGGAGTTTTTCGTGGTTTTCCTGTGCATGTAACGCAAATGCAGGTTAGTTCCATTAAAAAAGTCCTTCACGAATGCAAAATTTTTTCTCAATACTTGATTCAGGAGTTCCCTTGTCTTCTGGATTGGTTTCAAAATGACAAGACTACGGAGTTGAACATTGGTAGCCGTGAACTCAGAATTGGGTCTGCTGTTCAACAACGGTAATAATAGTCTTAAAATCAAATAAATTTAGATACTTTTTTGTTAAATTATTATATCTTTATTGATATTAATTTAACAATAAATGGAGTGCTTAGTGCAATATAATATTCTGCCTCTTGTGTGTTTGTCACATAAAACTCATATTTTTTTAAAACGGAAGTTCCATGGTATATATGGTATTTCTGATTCACGCGTGCTCCCTGGGTAGTGCCAATTGAGTAACAGCGTTCATCAAGGCAACCTAAATATGAAGTCCAGCCTTATTCTCGATCTCCCCCGACGGAATTGCTTTCCAATTTTTAAGAATTTAATTTACTTGACTATCACCAGAATCACTATTATCGTATAGGCATAGGCGGATACAGCAGATTCCTCGACTCAGGAAGATATGTATTTTGTTTTCGTCGCACTAGAGCTGCACAATGGGCTGTTGACACCGTCTGGGAAACATCGCTGAGGATGAACCGATGACATGTCATCAATAATTTTGATCCTCTGCAGAGGGGATGCTCCTTCGCGTTGATAGCTCGACAACCTGCGCGAAGTCGAACACTTTACGGAAGAACAGTTTAACCAGGCCGATACCAAGCACCCTCGTTTCCTAGGTAGGCTGATCAAGGTGGTCACCCACCTGCTTACTGATCGCAGCCAGTGATGCTTGACTTCGGTGCTCCACTGGAAGACGTGTCTTTACGATCACTGTGGTACTCCTCGACGTAGAAAAAAGTAAATTTTTCAAAATGCTCAGTAGGGCATTTTATTTGCAAAATTTTGGTGAAAACCAAATTTGTAAAATTTTGTAAATAGTAATAAATTGCTAATTTAAGTAAATCTTTGTAAATTTATTTGTAAAATTTTGATTTTAAAACAACACAATTTATCTGTATGCAGCAAATTGGTGCAGTACGATTCGGCTACCATCTGAAATTTGTTAGATATCGATCTGAAAACAATATAAATAAGAAGCGTGAAGTAAAAACGTCTCAGTTGAAAAAAAATGTGGCTTGTCATTATATTGTTCTAAGCACTTCCTAAAGAGAGGTGAATACAGAACACTAATTTTATAACCCTATAATTTTAACCCCATAACACCCATAATTTCAAACATCCTAAGACTTACGGATACAAGTTTGTGCTTGGACGCCTATTGTCCATAATTGTAGCAATTACATCAAGTAACTCGGGTGCGCATTGCTTCAAGAGAGCTTGATCAACAACTGCCAAACATGGAGTGATTAATTCTCTTTCCGCAACTACAAATAAAAGTTCACATTAATGGAACAAATTTTCATCTAAAACGTTAAAATAATTATGTTTTAACTAGAATCCACCCTGAAAAGTGTTACAGTTTGATTTGGAATTAAATTTAATACTAAATATTTTATTAATATGTGTTTTAATTTCAGAAAAAGTATTCAACTTCATTCAGAAACTCAACATCAGAAACATTGGTCACTTCTTTAAAAACAATACTATGATGGTTTTTCTGCATAGAAACGCATGTTTGAGCAATGAAATTCAAGTGCTCCTGGCATTTTTGTTAAATTCTTCCTTTCAGAATCATCAGATTCATTCAGGCATAGTCTACCACGTGTTGAAAGAGAACGCGGTGTAGTTCGTTCACCAGGAGTTGGCTTTTGGCTCCACCTCCTCGAACGCAGAGTTCATTTCAGCGCGGGAGTAAGAGTAGAAACATCTCCGCGCTTGAAATTGAGACAACCCTTAATACGTACCAAACGCAAACAGTGAATTGTATTATACCTTTCATTACTGTAGCTAATTAAATATATTTTAGATTTAAAACCTGGTGCTTTCCTAGCAAAATGTTACAAAAAGGACAATCTATTCACTCAAAAGAGAGAGATATCAAATTTATGAAATATTTAATGTTAAAAAAATGCACATAAAGATAAATATTTTTGTCATACGATCGCCAAATAGCAACCATGTCCAGGATTGTTCACATTCTTCACCCAAAAATAGCGAAATAATATCGTCGGATATCCCGTGATGTAGGCGGACCAAGTACCAACTCCTGGTGAACGAACTATACATTATTTTTCATTCACACATAGCCTGCAACTTACTAAAAGATATTGCAACGGGGTACACTAGAGACAAACACAGTAAAACAGATATCTCTTTATTTTAACCAACAGTTTGCAAATGTGAAGGGTATTTTGATGCGAAATATTTAGATGGCCTAGATGAAACTGTTAATCAGATTTCCGATTTTAATATTAATACAATACTCTTAGATTACACAAACAATTTCACTTAAACTTTTTAGAAACCAAAACTGGAATTTTTTGCAATTGCGAATTGCAGTTTTATTTTACCTTACATAATGATAAACAAATCAATCAGGTCATCTTTATGTAAGCATTTAACCCCGAAAAATGAGAATTTAAACGAGGAAAATCGGGTGAATAAAAGACTGTCTTAAAATCTCTAATGATCTGTACAATTGTATTAGCAAAGCTAATAATGATGATCTCTAGATCTCTAATGATCTGTATAATTGTATTACCAAAGTTGATAACGATAATCTCCAAGATCTCTAATGATAAGTACAATTGTATTAACAAAGCTGAACTTGATTGTTTCTATTGTATGCTGAATATCTGAATTTAACCACCTGAATTCTTCAATAAGCAATTGCCGGAGTTTCTAGCAACCTTCATGCAATATTATGACGCATTTTACTATTTTGCGAGTTTTGTTTCAAGACCAAAGTATGAAGAAATACGGTACAATATTAACCTATAGTATGTTGCATGTGTGAACAATTAAGTTGTATGCAGTGTTTGAGAATAACTTAATTAAATTTAAATAAGTAATTTTTTAATCCTTTGATGCAGAATTTTTACAAAACATACTTTTCTAGCTTTCATTATTTTGTATTGATTTAGATCAAAAATAAGTTCAAAATATTACATTTAGTGTTTTAATAATTTATAATTATGAAATACAGCATTAAACACCCGTGTCCTTATCTGCGCCGCTGGTAAAATCCACCGAACCTAGTACGAATCTAACGAACCTAACCTCGTATAATATACAATTATGTAAAATCTCGAAAATCATTTTTGAAATTTACTTACTTGTTATTATTTGTTCAGATTTCATAGATTTTCTGTAGTCGTATTGAATACTAACCGTATTGCCAGTAACAAATTTTATCAAGTCTGTTATAATGAATCTAGTATGTCTTGAACAATGACGGAACACATGTTTTAAACATACTTGCCAGCTGCTACTGTTCAAAAAATAATTTATGTCAGAAACGTAATTTAGAAATAGTCTAAATATATTCTCGATTAAACAAATATCAAATTCACGTCCCAAAGATTTTGGTTGCATATTAGGAAGTAAGAAAAAATAGGGCATCACCATTAGGTTATTTTAGTTAGTAACATAGATTACCACAAGACTATCTAAGTTTAAAGAAAATTAAATGAATAATTTCCAGAAAAAGGCACGTAATAAGTTTAATAATTCACCACAATTTGTCACACTATTAGAATTTTCATTCTAAAATTACTGCAAAATAGCCGACAGCCGTCTGTCTTTCCAATCCACCGTAAAGTTTACTGTAAGGGACATAGTTACCTTTACGGTTTTCAAACCGTTTACAACTAGTATAGTTAAGAAACCATGAAAAACTATACGTTTTCTTAACCATTTACAACTACCAGGGTTTCAAAACTGTAAAAAAAATTAAAAAAATAAAAAAAAATTAACCAGACATTGGGGGTAGGCTTTTCGTTAGGTAATAGGTATTGAAGTTAGGCAGTAGTTGGGTTACGTTTTGTCAAATGAAGTGCAGAATATGGTTCAATTAGTTTATCTGGTTGTTTCACATTATGTAAGATATGCGAAATACTAGACTTTTCTAAAGTATGGAGCTTTATGGAGCTGCCATTTGAGCGTGAATAAAAATATCGTATTCTGATAGTCCAGGATCACAAAATGAAGGAGATCAAGACACCAAAAACTCTTCTTGTGTTGAAGGGAATGGAGAAACTATTGTGATGTCAACCGCCGATTCGTCGTTCACAAGATTCACAGATTAGCCCTCACGGCTTTAATACGTACCCACCTGCAAGGAACTAAATGACTTCATTAGATGGACCTAGTAGGTGCAATAAAATTTGGGATGCTTAACAGTATTATTGTACGGTTTTCATACTGTTTTATTATGCTTAACCGTATTATTGTGATTATTGTACTGTTTTCTGTGGGAAATCGAAAAATCCTGCAAACCTCTTATATGGAAATAAATTTTTATTTTGAAAAAAATAGGCTTTTTAAAAAGTATGGCTTACAGCTACATTACCCTAATTCCTTTTATTATACTTCATTATTTTGAATATCAATGGCGGAGGCCAAAGAAGCTCTTCCATTTTACTCTAATTGGATGTCTAAAAATCTGACTCATCTAAGGAAAACCTTAACTCAAGGATCCTTATTTTGTCAGTCTTGCCTTATAGTTTTTTTAGAACCTGAGACCATAACATCGTCTTAAACTTGCAGCCATAAGTAATTCCCAATTCCGCATAACGTGTTTTTTATTAATTTTATACTTCTGAAATTAGAATCAAACAAATGATTTGAATTATACTTATTTTCAGACGATATCTCAAACAGACCCACACTCAACCCAGAAAGGATAAGATACAGGTCGGGAAGGCAATCATTAGCCTCATCTTCATTTACTGTCATCAAGCATTCATCTACTAGAAGTTTTTCATTCTCTAAAAATAAAACAGACGCAAATTCCTATATTAATTTTCTTAATCTACATACATAATGTATAAATAGTTATGAACATTTACTGTCATCAAGCATTCATCTACTAAAATTTTTTCATTCTCTAGAAATAAAACAGGTTCAAAATTCTAGATTAATCTTCTTAATCTACATAGATAATGTATAAATAGTTAATAACATTTACTGTCATCAAGCATTCATCTACTAAAAGTTTTTCATTCTCTAGAAATAAAACAGTTGCAAATTTCTACATTAATCTTCTTAATCTACATACATAATGTATAAATAGTTAATAACATTTACTGTCATCAAACATTCATCTACTAAAATTTTTTCATTCTCTAGAAATAAAACAGGTTCAAAATTCTAGATTAATCTTCTTAACCACTTGAACTTAACGGAAATTGTGCCAGTCAATTTGGTACGAAAATTTTTTTTGATACTTTAAATCTTTGCCTTTTAAGTTTTACAAAAATGCTTTAGTTACTAGGACAGGGGTGGCGAGCCTTCATACACCAACGTGTCATTTTTTCTAGAAAATTGTTTAATTAGGTCATAGACGTGCCGTCAAATAATTTTGACTTCGTGATTATTGGGAAAATAATATAATAATACTAAGCACTATCAACTCAAAATTCTTTATTTACATTGAAAAAAAAAACATTTTGCAATGTCTCAGTTATACGCGTAATTCAACTTAAAGTAACATCAGTGTGACTTCTGTTGCTGCAGATTAGATGACAGATAACTTATATTAGGTCGTAAGATGTTAGTTTATGCAGGACTGCTAGTTTTTTTAGCTAGTTATTTATTGTAAGCTTGTTTTTTATGGTTATTAATTGTTTTTTTAGCATTAATTGTTTATTTCTTTATTAATAATTGTCTATTATTTTGTTTGTTGTTTGAGAATTTTAATTTAATTGTTACATATGCTTCATAGTGTAATAACAATTCATAGTGCAATAACAATTGTGATCTGTGGCGAGCCCCAAATATTGTGTCACGTGCCATAAATGGCACGCGTGCCATTGGTTCGCCATCCCTGTACTAGGACAAATCAATAATTCAGACACACGTATTAAAGAAATATTTATAAAAACAATTATGCTTATAAGTGTTGAAGAAACTTGAAATTTTTGAAAATTATTTCTTACTTGAGTAATTTGAAAACTAATTAAAGTGCTAGGACAGGGAAAAGGTCAAAGAATTAGAATATTTAAAGACAAGCCGTGGTGGCTCGGTGGATAGAAACCCGTTATGTGGTGAACCGGGTTTGAATCCCAGCGATGTCTGGTCGATTCCACATCATTCGACTTGCACCGACTGCAGTGCTAACGTAAAGTATACTTGTGGCGTAACTACCACTATAAATATTAAATACCAATTCAGTAGTATATAAGACATGTTAAATCGATTCTATCTTGAGGTACCTTTTGATATATGAAGGTTGACATAGTTTAAGATTAAATCCCCTCATTGGTGACCCGCGGACGGGATAAGAAATTGTCAATATTGATGGATGAATCCACATTAAAACAGTTGATTGGCTTAAAAATAAAAAGAAATCCGGTGAAGTAAATAAAGTCTCCCGGTTAATAAATAATAATGAGCGAAATGCTAGAAAAAAAATAATAGCGAAAAGCTATAAAAAAAATAAATAAATAACGAGCGAAATGCTTGGAAGAAAAAAAATATAATGAGCAAAAATTGAAGTTAATAAATAAACAGCATTAGTCAACTAGTGGTAATTGTTCATCGAATTCTATCACAGATAAAATTCTGGAAGGGGAGTAATGTGGCATAACTACCACTATAAATATTAAATACCAATTCACTAGTATATAAGAGATGTTAACTTGATTCTATCATGAGGTACCTTTTGATAGATGAAGGTTGACATAGTTTAAGATTAAATCCCCTCATACTCAGTGGTGGACTATGTAGGGTCAGTGGTTAGAGTCCCCGAGCCATCAGGCTTAACCGAGAGAGGTTTTCCTCTCCATGTAACGCAAATGCGGGTTAGTTTCATCAAAAACTCCCTCCGTGAAGGTAAATTTCCCCCAATATTTGATCCAGGAGTTCCCTTGTCCTCTGGATTGAGCTCAAAATTATAAGGCTACGGAGTACACTAGTAGGCGTGATTCACGCCTACTAGTGTAGTACACTAGTAGGCACATTGGTAGGCGTAATTCCTAAATTGGTGTTCAACGACAGTTATAAAATAAAATATTTAAAGGCAGTTGTGTTGTGCATTCCGTTTTGTTACCATTAACGTGTACATGTTATACAAGATAAATTTGAAAGGGGACCAAGATATTCGCCAAAGGAGGATAATATTTTTATAAACTTTTGAAATGGTCAGTTATTCAATAGACAACCTGAATATGCTTACTCGAGAATACAATGTATCTGCTCAAATTTTTATTTATTTGTTGGTTGAAAAATAAGATTAAATATTACTATAATATTTAGAAATTATTTTAACCCGTAAAAATCATGTATTCAAAAATTAAATAATAAAAATTAATGGGTATTCATTACCTGAAATCAACCTCATGACATTGACATGAGAAGTCTTGAAAACTATAGGAATTTTAAGAACAATTCCTTGGAACTGGTAGAATATCTTCATTATAAGCAATCGAGCCTGCATGGAACACACGCCAAATACTTCAGCTTGGCAGTCCTTACTGTCAGCTTTTGGTTTACTAAAATATAAATGTAGCAAATACAAATTAAATTGTCCGAAATATCCCTAAATTTAAAAAAAAAATCATTAACGCATCGGCTGTCGTTATGACTGTTTTATGAAGGTGATCCGAAAAATGAGCAAGATTTACCGTGAAATAGAACATTTAACATGTTCGAGAATCATTAATTGCTAAACGTGTAGTAAACAATACCATGCAAGCCGCACTGCAGAACAAAGATATGCAACTACAAGGTTGAAATTTGGCGTACCGAAAGAGTCATTATATTTTGCAGTCCGTGGAGATCGAGATTCAGACAGAAAGTAAAGTTTATTAACAAAAAGCAGACAAATACATACAAATTTAAAAAGAACGCCATCTGGCGGTATTAAAAAGAAGAAAACTTCATTGGAATCCTTCCCCGGGAATGACAACATATTTGTAAGCTATATACAGTGAGCTTTTTTTTCGAAAATCAAATAGGTCCAAATTTTAAATGCATTTTTAACGAATTTTCTCTCACTAACTTTCTATACGTTTTGTTTTACTGCTCAATAAATATATTGCAATATTTGGGAGAAGGCTTTTGCGGAGTATACTTAATGGTGTAAATGAAAACGAAAACTGGAGAAGGAGATTTAACTTTGAACTGTAAAAGATTTTTAAACAACCGGATATTATTAAATATATGCAAATAAACAGAATGAATTGGATGGCCCATGTGATTCGAATGAGTGATGGCAATACAATAAAAAAGATATTGATTTTTAGACCCACTGGAACCAGAAAGCGGGGAAGTTTGATTCGGTGGAGTCTGATTTTCTCGCAATTAGTGAAAAGATTTGGAGATCAAGGAAAAATCAGAAGGATCTTCAGAGAAAGGCATTGGCCCACACTGAGACGTCTGGTCAACTATGATGATGCACAATGAGTATAAAATTTAAAACTTGTATAATGAAGGTATGTAGAGAAAAACATAAGGAGTTCAATAGAATAAAAAAATAACATTTGATAATTAATTCGAGAAATATAAACAGTTAAACTTGTATTTAAAAAAATGCTAGCTTGCATTTTGCAACCAGTGAAAATGGTACCACAAAGTCGAAATTTTGCGCATAGAATGACCCAATTTTAATTATAAACTTAACACTTGCTTTTATATATTTTTTATTTCAATTAGATTTTTTTTAAGTTATTGCAATTTTTTTTTTTTTTTTTGAGATTTAATCTCATTCTTTCGCTTTTAAAAAAGCTTATTTATCTATTGTTTTAGAAAATTTTATTTAAATCTCTCGAGATCTTTATTTTATACTATCGTGCTTCAATTGGGTATAATATGAAAAAAACACAACTACTTTGATTTAGTAGGAACAACATATGACGCAATGCTAAACGAATGGAATTTAGTTGTTGTTTATTTAGTTATTGTTATTAGTAGTTGTTGTTATTTGTTTTAGTTGTTGTTTATTTAGTTGTATTTAGTTTCAACAACTTTTCTTTATAATGCAATAAAATCTGGCGAGCAGCTATTTAAACGATCGAACACTTTGTTTGTTTATTTGTGGCTTGAAGTTAGGCTCGCAGAAAATGCCGTTCATGGGTTAAATTTAGTAGGAACAACACAACCTGTGACGTAGGCTGTATTATACCCAATTGGGTGCTTGCACTTCAAGAAGAAGATCACGGATATTCCCCTCACACGTGACCGATGACGTCAGCTCCAGCTGATCGTTTATAAGCAAAATGGCTAGTTGAAATTGAGCAAAGTTTCTCCACCTAAGTTAGAATGTTAATTAACGTGAAGTTAATTAAATACAGTGCCGTATAGATCGTCAAATTTCTTGAAATATTATTCTTTCTCGTTTACATCTCTTACTTAACTTAGATTTATTATTTGTTTATGTATTTTATGGTATGGATATATTTTTGTTTTAAGTACCTGGTAACTTTGATGCATAATTAGTTTGTGTTCTACGTGGGTTCCTGCCTGTCTTGGCGTTAAGAAATATGAAGTGAAAGAAATTAAATCCTCATGAAAGAATCTTTGTGTAAGAATATAGAATGTGTCACTTAAGAGAATTGATAGTTGACGGGATCGGCTTAATCAAAATAGAATGGAAAGAACAGTTGCTAACGTAAACAAATACCACGCTTCAATAACCAATCAAGATCGAGATGTCCACACTACGTCACTTGCAGATATTCCATTGACATTAGAAGTAACAACGAAGAAAGAGAGTTTAGATGTCGCCATATACGAATTTTAACACATTGTAATTTTTGGAAAAAAAGATACTTAATTAAAGATTGATAAAAAAGTTTCCAGTATGAACTGTTATAATAATTCGAGATTATAATTACAAATCAATTATGAATAAAAAAAATACTTCATTATTTTCAAATACGCTGTTTGCTTAATTTTTTTCAAGTACAGATAATTATTTTTAAGTCCTGCTAAAGTTCATTTTGTTTCTATTAACATAGAAACGAAATGTCCTTACATAGTATTAGGATAATTATATATTTTATTAGCAAAAAATTTTTTTTGGAATAGGTTTGACTATTAAGAAATAAACAATAATGAATGTGAACCAATCAGGGAGTTTGGTGAGTGGCGCGAACAAGGAATGAAATCACCTAGTATCTAAAATAACTCTACTTACATTTATTTTGCTGAATGCAGTTATTTCTTATAACTTTTATTTTATAACCGTCGTTGAACAGCCGACCCAATTTTTGGGTATACCTTTAACAATGTTCAACTTCGTAGCCTTGTAATTTTGAACCCAATCCAGAGGACAAGTCAACTCCTGGATCAAATATTGGGAGAAATTTGCCTTCGTGGAGGACTTTTTGATGTAACTAATCCGCATTTGCGCTACATGGAGAGAAAGACCATGAGAACCTCCCACGGTTAGCCTGACGGCAAAGGGACTCTAACCCATTATCCGTCTACCACTGAGGATATTTTACATCAACACTGTGGTAGGTGCAAGTCGTGTGCGGATTCGTATCGACCAGCCGTCACTGGGATTCGAACCCGGAAGTCAAATTCTTTTCCCCCTGAGCCATCGCGTCTCTGAATGCAGTTATTCTCAAAGTACTGTCTTTAAAGTAAAGTAAGTAAAATCGTGATTGAAAAATGAATCTAATTATTTATAAAGGATATTTTCAATCGAAGCATAATTTGCGCTCTTTCAATTTGTATGTTAAACATTATCTCTGAAATGTTATCATAAATTTCAGCATTAAATCTCTAGAGCTAAATGATGGAAGAGTTTAGCGCGTTGTGGAAAATGCTTAGCAAGCATAATGAAAAAGTCATCTTTGAACTAACAAGAATTTTTATTAAGCAAGAAAAATTATTACTAAACTTAAACATCATAAAAGATTATAGAAGAAAACTCTCCTCGAGAGTAATCTACTCTCCATAACATGAGGTAACTAAATTCAGCCTATGCAACCATGAAAACCAAATCTAATCTCAATTCGTCATATATATACAAGCATATTTATCATCCAATCAAGAAATAACATTTGCATAATGAGGGTAGAAAACTTACACCCTTTTGCAAACTGTCCAAAACTATTCCATTGCTGAATTTTGTGAAAATTTCATTTAAGTAATTACAAAAATAATTTCAAAAAATTTCAAAAAAATAAAATACGAAATTAACAATTTATTAATAGAATTATAATTAAACTTACATCCGTGTTTCTAAAATTAATTTTAAAAAAATTGTGTTTTAAATTGTATAAAACTAGATATTATAATATATTTTAATATGAATAAGTCTAAACAAATATAGAAATTTTCAAAAAAACACCTATAATAGATCCAAAAAATTAAAACTTTACTGATTAATGCATCTGAAAACACAAATAATACTGATTTCAAAGACTGATTGCTCAAATCTATTACGAAATTTAAATACCGAAATCAAGATACATATATATATATTTAACTAAAGTTGTATATATTTCACATTTATATATACATTTATTTATACATTTATAAATTTTATTATATAATATTAATTGTGAGCTTTAATTATTACTATCATTCAATAAAAATTTAAATATTAGAAAAATATGGTAAATTTTTATATTTGGAGTAGTTGCAGTTGAATGTATTTTAAAACCACATTATTTTATTTCTATCATATTTCTATTTAATAATATATCATTGGATTGTATATATTCAAATTATTTGAATCATAGTTTCTTGTAGAAATAAGTGTTACTTTTTAAAAATTCATATAATCGTTTTTATATTATATCTGTAGCTAAATGATAACATTTATAACACCAATTAATTTGATTACAATTCCATCTACCAAACTTTAACTTTTAAAAGTTATACGCTAATTTTACTTAAATTATCATATTAGTGTTGCAAATTATTTTAATCTTAGTTCCATGCACCTACTCGGTGCTTATGATTTAAAAATTCATATACTTACAAATTTGCAAGACTTTGGCCATTTTCTAAGATTGATGTCATGATCCTTTGAAAACTTGGCATACAATCTTGCAATATTCCCGGATCAATTTCTTGCAAACATGTTTCTACCGTGCGTTTAGTTTCCTCTAAACAAATATATAGATATATGAACATTTTAAATTAGTAAAAACTACTGATACAATTTTATTTAAAAACCTAATGAGATATAACTTACCATTCAAATTATGCAACACAAAATTTTAATAGCCATACAATATATTGCATAGCAATTTAGACATAAAAGATATGAATGCGAGAAACTTAACTAAATACTTAAGACAACGTTTAAGAAGCTGTACGACTAGTATTAAAATCGAATAAGCTGTATGAATTATCTTTTTAAAAATTTTGTTTTCTTTTGTTTTGTTTATTTAAAAAAAGAGACAATAGCATAATATAATAAACGAGGGTTATGGAGTCACCAATTGAAGTTTTTAAGTTCGACTCAGAACTTTTTAGAATGCTTAACTGCAACTCCGATTTATACTAAATTTTCTCTGAATCTTAAGAATATATGAATATTATTCNTACATAATTATGCAAAATCTAGAAAGTCATTTTTAAAATTTACTTACTTGTTATGATTTGTTCAGATTTCATAGATTTACTGTAGTCGTGTTGTATACTAACCGTATTGCCAGTAACAAATTTTATCAAGTCTGTTATAATGAATCTAGTATGTCTTGAACAATGACGGAACACATGTTTTAAACACACTTGCCAGCTACTACTGTTCGAAAAATTACTTATGTTAGAAACTTAATTTAGAAATAGTCTAAATATAATTTCGATTAAACAAATATCAAACTCGCGTTACAAAGATTTTGGTTGCATTGCAAGGAGTGAGGAAAAATAAAGCATCGCCATTAGGTTTTTTTATTTGGTAGCATAGATTTAACACGAGACTGCCCAAGTTTTTAAAAAAAAATAATAATTTCCGAAAAAAAGTACATGATAAGTCTTATAATTCTCCACAATTTGTCACACGATTAGAATTTTCATTGTAAAATTACATCAAAATAGCAGATAGCCGTCTGCCTTTCCAATCAACCGTAAAGTTTACGGTAAAGAACATTCTTCTACCTTTACGGATTTGTAACCGTTTACAACTGAAATGGTTAAAAAACTATACTTTTTTTTTCAACTAGAAGAGTTTCGAAACTGCAAAAAAATTAAAATTAACCAGACATTGGAGGTAGGCTTTTCATTAGATAATAGTCATTAAAGTTGGGCAGTAGTTGGGTTATGTTTTATCAAATGAAATGCGGAATGTGGTATATCTGGTTGGTTAACTTAATGTAAGTTATCTGAAATACTATACTTTTCTAAGTTAAAGAGCGTTATGGAGCTGCCATCTGTGCGTGAAGAAGAATATCGTATTCTAATAGTCCATGGTCACAAATTGAAGGAGATCAAGACACCGAAAACTCTTCTTGTGTTGAAGGGAATGGCGAAACTATTGTGATGTCAACCGCCGATTTGTCGTTCACAAGATTCACAGATCTTGCTCTCGGCTTTATTACGTACCCACCTACAAGGAACTAAGAGGCTTCATTAGATGGACCTAATAAATACTATAAAATTCTGGATGCTTAACCGTATGTCTCTGTTTATTGTACTGTTTTCTACGGGAAATCAAGAAATCTTGCAAATTTTTTATCTGGAAATAATTCTAGAGTTTGAGAAATTTGCCTTTTTTAAAAAGTGTGGCTTGCAGTTATATTACCCAAATTCCTTTTACTATACCAATTATATTTTGAATATCAATGGAAGATGCCTAAAAAGCTCTTCCATCCCTAAATGGATGTCTAAAAATTTGACTCGGAAATTAGGGACAACCAAAACCCAAGGATCCTTATTTTGTTAGTTTTCTCCTTTCAATTTTGAACCTGTGACCATATCATCGTTTTAAACTTGCAGCCATAAGTAATTCCCAATTCCGCATAGGGTGTGCTTTTTTATTAATGAAACTTCTGGAATTAGAATCAAAGAAATAATTATGAAATATACTTATTTTCCGATGATATCTCAAACAGACCCACACTCAATCCAGAAAGGATAAGATACAGGTCAGGAAGGCAATTATTTGCTTCATCTTCATTTACTGTCATCAAGCATTCATCTACTAAAAGTTTTTCATTCTCTGAAAATAAAAACAGTTTCAAATTTCTAGATTAATCTTCATAATCTACATATATAATGTCTAAATAGTTATGAACAAAGTGTTCTTTGAAAGCTAGACCAGTACCAATTTAAAGTACCATTCAAAAATGAATTCATAATAGATTAATCCCTTAATAATAGCACAATTTTGAAGAAAACAGTCATAAAAGAAGCCATTTTTTTTTATTCAAAACAATTATACAAAACTAAGTGTATCTACAATGAACTTATTTTTAATTCTGGTTGGTTGGTTGATTCTAATGCCACTTGCCACACGGGCAAGCCTGCTTGGTGAAACCAAGCAAATTTAAGGCAGAGAGTGCGATTCTTGTTTTTCAGTGGCGCCATCTATGACCAAGAATTCGACTTCTGCCACATCATACGTCACACCTGTTTATAAGGCGGATCCATTCATACATCCATTCATTCATCCACAAATCGTAATTTTGACCTGAATCAGACAACGATCGATCTCCAATCCAGTATCCCCAGAGGTATTGGTTTGTTATGCGAACATGGAGGACTTTGCGGCTCGACAGAATTTTAACGTGCATCAGTCACCAACTACACGAAGAGTCTTCGGCCTGCGGTGTTCGAACGCCCGAACTCTCGAACATGGGCCCAGCTATCCCGGCCCCATTTTTAATTCTTGGACAGATCACAGAAATGCATATTCGATGAGGGGTGACATCTAGTTTAAAATAAACTACATGACATTAAAAAATAGTCAAATACTGTTATCTGGTATACAGAGTTAGAAATAAACACGGGTATTCCGGGCATAAGAAAAAAATTTTTTAATTGTTTGGTTATTAGGAGTTTTTAATTCTTAAATTGGATGGGCTATTCAAAGGCAGTTATAAAATAAAATATTTAAAGACAGTTGTGCTGTGCATTCTCATTCATCAGTTTGGTTACCATTAACGTTTGCAAGATAAATTTGAAAGGGGGCCAATATGGTCGCCAAAGAGGACTAATATTTTTATAAACTTTCGAAATGGTCAGTTATTTAATAGACAATCTGAATATGTTTACCCGAGAATATAATGTATCAGCACAATTTTTTATTTATTTACTGGTTGAAAAATAATATTAAATATTACTATAATATTTAGAAATTGTTTTCACTTGGTAAAATCATGCATGCAAAAAGTAAATAATGAAAATTCAATACCTGAAATTAACCTCATGACATTGACATGAGAAGTCTTAAAAACTATAGGAATTTTAAGAACAATTCCTTGGAACTGATAGAATATCTTCATTATAAGCAATCGAGCCTGCATGGAACACACGCCAAATACTTCAGCTTGGCAGTCCTTACTGTCAGCTTTTGGTTTACTAAAATATAAATGTTGCAAATACAAATTAAATTGTCCAAAATATCTCTAAATTAAAAAAAAATCATTAACGCATCTGCTGTCTTTATGACTGTTTTCCGAAGGCGATCAGAAAAATTCGCAAGATGTACCTTGTAATAGAACATTTAACATTTGATATGTTCGAGAATCATTAATTGCAAACGTGTAGTGAACAATACCATGCAAGCCGCCCTGCAGAACAAAGATATGCAACAACGATGCTGAAATTTGGTGTACCGAAAGAGTCATTATATTTTGCAGTCCGTGGAGATAGAGATTCAGACAGAAGGTAAAGGTTTATCAAGAAAAAGCAGACAAATTTAAAAAGAACGCCATTTGGCTGTATTTAGAAGAAAAAGACTTCATAGCAATCCTTTCCTTGGAATGACAACATATTTGAAGTAGTGAGCTTTCAAAATTTAGGTAAAATCCACCACGTATATCCCTAAAAGTTTGCGGTTTGCAATAATAAAAGTGTAGAAAATATAGTTGCTACATTCCTGATCCAACAATCAATTTTTAAATTGTTCAAAACCCTTTTGCAAACAGTCCAAAATTATTCCATTGCTGAATTTTGTAAAAATTTCTTTTAGGTAATGATAAAAAAAATTAAAAAATATAAAATTATTTATTCATTTTATTAATAGAATTATAATTAAACTTATTTCCGTGTGTTTAAGATTAATAAAATCAAAAATTGTCTAAAACTAGATATTGTGGTATATTGTAATATGAATAAGTCCAAACAAATACAGAAATTTATAAAAATACACCTATAATAAAATAAAATAAAGTTCAACTTTACTGATTAATGCAAAGGAAAAAACTAATTTACTGACTTCAAAGACTGATTACTCAAATATATTACGAAATTTAAATACAGAGATCTATAAATATATGCATTGGATTAAAATTGCATATTTTGCATTTTATTTTACAATATTAAAATAGATTGCGAAATTCAATTTGATGTTGAAGTCTTGGTTTTTTTTACTGAAAACTACTCACTCAATATAAATTTAAAATTAAATATTGTTAAAAAATCTCAAATTTTTATAATTGGTGTAATTGCAGTTGAATATATTTCAAAAACCACATTATTTTATTTCTTAAATATTTATTACATTTCTATATATTAATATATCATTAGATTATATATATTCAAATTAATTAAATAGTTTCTCTTACAAACAAGCGTTACTTTCAAAAAATCAAATAAACCTTATTNTCCCGATTATCCGAGTTAATGTGGACCACGACTAACTCGGATAACCGAAAAACTCGGTTAGAGAGAAGAGTATAAAAAAGGAAAATAAACGAGTACGTATAAATGTAATATATTTAACAAATACAAAATTTATATGAATACACTACATACAACTAATATTATAATTAAAAAGCTTACTTAAAAACATTTAACGATCATACTTTACGAGAATTAAGGAGTTTTTACATAAAAAAGTCCTTACTCGTTTTTTGTTTTACATTACTTTGGCGCTTTTCTGCAGTAATGTTGCGCCATTTCTTCAGGGATAACAAGGCAAGTGTCTTGTTGTTCTATGTATATTTAATAGCACTTTCGATAGCTTTTAGTCCATTTGTATGAGAGATTTTTACATGTTGATTTTCATCGCCTCTGTCTTCATCATCTTGCCAGATTCATTTTTTACGATATTAACAATCATCGGTAATCTCGTGTTGTTCGTCAGCTTGTTTTCCAGTGTGTTAGGAAGATAAAATTCAGAATTTTTTTCAGCGGTAGTTATAAAAATAAAAAATGAACTAGATCGAAAAAAAAAATCCTTGAAATATTTAATAGCTCGGTTAAAACGGAAACTCGAATAATCGGGGCCCGGATAATCGGGTCTCTACTGTATATACAAAGTTAAAAATATTAAGAAATTTGGAAAATAATAAAAAATAATGACAAGAGAAGAAAATTATTAAAAATATTTTTCAAAAATATTTATAAAAAAAAACATTTTTGAAAAATATTTTTAATAATTTTCTTCTCTTGTCATTATTTTTTATTATTTTCCAAATTTCTCAATATTTTAACTTATTTTAGGAGTTCTATATTAAAAGTGTGATCATAAACTTTAATATATATTAAAGTTTATGATCACACTTTTAATTTCATGCCCATTTAAATTATCAATTGTATACACGAACATTCTAGGACATGCATCGAAACTTCCATAAATTCGACAAAAGACAGGGTATTACCGGGATAGTTCAAAAATAGATGAACATTTTTGGACCATCCCGGTTAATCGATCGAGGGTATGATATTATTTTAATAGAAATATTACGTACCATCAATGACATCTCTTGGTGCATCCGGGATGTTTTCTTCAACTAATTGCACAGTTGTATTCAGGTAAGTTTCCACTAAAGAACTAATTATTAAATTTGATTCAACTGAGCAGACTTTAAAAATATCTTGAAGACACTGATTCGCATTAACCATAGGCCTGCAAAAAGTCAATGCATTTTAGGGAACACTTACTACATTCAAATAACACTGAAATCAGTTTCTTCTAAAACATGCATTAATGTTTTCGAAATTTGAGTCGATAGATCAAAAATTTAATGTCTCAAAAACAACTTACAAAGATAGGGGTTTAAATTTTATTCTGTTGCAAAGGTAAAGAACAAAATCATAAAACCCCGGCCAGCATGCATCAACGGCATCTCTATGAACCAAATAAATGCAGGATCTTGCTCTTTCTTTCATCAGCACTATTTTAAGGAAAAAATTATCAGAGTCAAATATCAGTGTAATCGATGTAAAGTTTGCATTTTGTTAATTACATTATATATGTCAATTTTGTTTCAAGTTCAACAATGATTTTTTTAAGAAGATAGTTATTAAGGCCTTTGTTAGCTATGGCTTTTCATTAAATTTTATTTACCGACGTATTGCTTTATTGAAATTACATACATTTGCAGGCTTGTTTACTCAATTTAGACTTATAAACCTTTGTCAAGTAGAAGGACAGATAGAAGAATTTAGAGAAGAACGTCACAAAGAATACATCCAGGGCTGCGACGGGATTCGAACCCGCCACCTTCACGCTTCGCACTGCGTTTGACGGGCGATACCACTAGGTCTGGGAGACCCATACCTTCGCATTTCTTAAGCTTATTGTTTTCCCCTACATATGCAGCCAAGAGTTCTCAATTACGTAGTGCAGCTTACAAAATATTGTCAAATTGAAGAACGGATAACACAATTTAGAGAAAGACAACACGAAGATAAATCCTAGGTTACAGTGGGATTCGAACCCTCTATCTCCCGACTATATAGTGTTTGGAGAGCGATGCCGCTAGGCCAGGGGAAACCCCTAACGTACTTTATTCATTTATTTATGGGTACACATACATTAGCATGCCTGTGTACTTACTATAAAGTGCGACTAAAAATTCCTTGTAAATTTGGAGAATATGTAGTATAGGTTAGGGGTAGATAGGTATTTAATTTACGTAGCAGTAGTGCTGCACAATGAGCTATCGGCGACAGTCTGGGAAACATCCTTGAGGATGAACCGAAAACATGCCATCACAATTCTGATCCTCTGCTGAGGGGATGACTCCTCTGCGTCGGTAGCCCGACGACCTGCGTGCGAAGTCGAACACTTTACGGTAGAACAGTTTAACGAGAACCAATACCGAACACCCTCGCAGACTGATCCCTATGCAGACTGATCCAAGTCGTCACCCACCCGCACACTGACCGCAGCCAGTGGTGCTTGACTTCGGTGTTCTACTGGGAACCGTATCTTAACGATCACTCCACTGCGGCACAAATTGAAGAACAGATAACACAATTTAGAGAAAGACAACACTAAGATAAATCCAAGGCTACAGCGGGATTCGAACCCGCTATTTCCAGATTATATAGTGTTTGAAGAGCGATGCCGCTCGGCTAGGGGAAACCCCTAGCGTATAGTATTTATTTATTTATTTATTGGTACACATACATTTGCATGCTTGTGTACATATTATAAAGTTCTGCTAGAAATTCCTAGTAAAATTAGAGAATATGTAGCACAGGAAAGAGGCAGGTAGATATTTTATTTACGTCACACTGAAACAGGACAATGAGCCATTGGCGACGGTCTGAGAAACATCCTTGAAGACGATCCGAAGACGTGCCATCACAATTTTGATCCTCCGCTTCGGTAGCCCGACTACCTGCGCGTGAAGTCAAGCAATTTAAGGTAAAACAGTTTAACGAGCACCTATACCACGCACCCTCTGTCCATACATAAGCTGATCAAAGTGGTCACCCACCCGCCTACTGACCGTAGGCAGTGATGCTTGATTTCGGTGTTCTACTGGGAACCCTGTCTTCATGATCAGTCCACTGCGGGACATAACACAATTTAGAGGAAGATAACACACAGATAAATCCAGTGGTATTCGAACCCGCTACCTCCAGACTTTATAGTGTTTATAGGATAATACAACTCAGCCAGGGGAGACCCTTTACGTCTTTGAAAATGATAAGTGTATAAAAATGTATAAAAAATGGTGAAAATGTATAAAGAATGATGAAATGTATAAAAAATGATCAGGATAAGAAAGCAGAAATGAAAGACATCCCGAAACGTTGTTGTTGGTTTACGTCGCAACTAGAGCTGCACAATGTGCTATTACCGACGGTCTGGGAAACATCCCAGAGGATGATCCGAAAACATGCCATCACAATTTTGATCCTGCACAGAGGGGATGGCTCCTCTGCTTCTGTAGCCCGATGACCTGCTTGCAAAGCCGAGCACTTCACCGTAGAACAGTTTAATGAGGACCGATACCGCTCACCTTCGGTCCCTTTGCAAGCTGATTAAAGTGGTCACTTACCCGCACACTGACCGCAGTTAGTAATATTTGACTTCGGTGTTCTATTGAGAACCGTTTCATAACGATCAGTTCACTGTGGGATACATAACGAAACGGATGCGGATTTAAAACTACTACCTCTCGACTAAAGAGTGTTTCGAAGTGTAAAAGACACTACTCATCCAAGAAAGACCCAGCAATATATATTTTTTATCAAGTTCCCAAACTAGTCTTTTCCCACAAAACTTCCTTACAACTAAATGCCCCAACAGTTTGAAGCAATTTTTAGTTAAAAAAGTAAATAAAATTAGTTTATTTTTACTGATTAAAAACTATAAACAATTTCTATAACTAAAAAATTGCTTGTAAAATTTATTGCATAGAAAGTTTTTGTATTAAAATTATATTCTATTTATAAATTTGAAGTTATGAAAACATTTTAAATTTTGAACTCATCGGTAAGTTGAAAAGCGTAAATAAAAATTCAATATTTGATTTTTTTTCCAACTTCAAAAATATTCCTTTGTGCTGTACCACCATTGCATAGAAAAATATTAAACAATACAACTTACAGGGTATTACAACAGTTTTTTCCGTTTCAACAGGCTCCTCGACGATTTGTCTTGATCTACGCATCAAATCATTATGCATTCGAGGAGAAAGCATCAGATCCTCTTTGTACTTTAAAGCAGCTTTTGATATGTTCGCATTTGAAGGATCTAAATACGTAAGCATATATTATTGAATGCACTTATGCCGATAAAAACCGTTATAGTCTATAACTGTTATAGTCTCATACAGTCTGACTATTTGATTATATGAGTTTGACTATGGAAGACTATAAATGTTTTAGTCTATAACAGTTTCAGTTTTATATAATCTAACTATCAGTTTATATGAGTTTGACTATGTGAAACTATAACTGTTTTAGTCTATAACAGTCTTAGTTTCATATAGTCTGAGAATCTGATTATATGAGTTTGACTATGTGAGACCATAACTGTTTTTGTCTATAACGATTATAATCTCATACAGTCTGACTGTCTGATTATATGAGTTTGACTACGTTTCAGTAACTGTTATAACTGTTTAACTGCTATAACTGTTTAACTGCTATAACTGTTAACTGCTATAACTGTTAACTGCTATAACTGTTAACTGCTATAACTGCTAACTGTTATAACTGTAATAACTGTTTCAGTTTATAATAGTTTTAGTTTCATGTGTTCTGACTATCTGAGTATGAGTGTGATCTGAGTATGTGTGATACTAACTGTTTTAGTCTATAACAGTTTTAGTTTCATACAGTCAAACTATCTAATTATATGAGTTATCTGACCGACTACGTGATGTCTGACTACGAGATATCTGACTATGTGAGACTATAACTGTTTTAATCTATAAAAGTTTTAGTTTCACATACACTGACTATCCGGTTATATGAGTTTGATTATGTGAAATTATAACTGTTTTTGTCCATAACAGTTATAGTCTCATATAGTCTATCTATCTCGAGATGAGCTCTAAGTGAAGTCAGGGGCTCATCTTGCATTTGCCAGACTTTAACATATATTTCGAATGTATGTTAAAATAAAAAGTTTGGCAAGTAAAGGCTGTTTATGCGCAATGCTGACCACATTGTCAATCCATTGGTTCTGAAATCGTGGAGCCTTTACCACCATGAATCCCCTAATCAACAATGTGCTGTTGAGGAAATGCTTTACTTTAAAATAAAAATTACTTTCCAAATATTTTTGACTTTTTTCCTTTGTCCATTTTTTCATTATTTCACCTTTTAAATATCCATTTGACTTTTTTTATATACTGGGATGCCCTTTTGCTTGTTGCTGCTTTGCTATAATTGTTTTTATGGCCTAAAACAGTTTTCACAATGAAAGTTGAAACTATTCACTTTAAGTATATGTACTAAAACGAATTCTATACTTGATTAAAAAGCCTCACTGGCTTAAGATAATATCTTTATCCTTTTTAAAGCCATTTAAAATGTGATCTTTGCATTTTTTTTTATATGATTTTAACATAGTGCTAACATTTTTTTTTAATTGCTATCTTGTAAATATCAAAAATTCATATACGGTTAGGGAAAGATGATAAGAACTGAAATGGTTAGGGTAGGAAAAAAAAGTTAGCAAAATTATCTACATACAAGCTCTTTCATGATAATAGTCTTTAATATATAAATGTTTAGACTGTTTTTTAAAAATAAAACAAAAAAACATGAAACTAAGGAGTTGCAAATTAAGTTGAAATCTAATAACAAACAAAAACGATATCGAAATCGAACGAACAATTGCATAGGAAGCCGGTACTGAAAATACCTAAACTAAACCAGTTTGATTGACTGAGGGAAGTTGAAATGCAATTATTTGAAATACCGTAAGTTTCATTAAGCTATCAAACAAGTTTTAAAGTTTTCCCTCCCGCTTCTCACAGTACTGACTCGTTATATTTTGATGACGTTTATGTTTTCTTAATTTTTATCTGTTACATGTTATTTGATATCTTATATGTTACTTTATATGTTATTTGTTATCTGTAATGTGAATTATATTTTTGAAAATAATTCCAAAACTAAAAGTTTCTAATAATAACTATAACAAATAATAACTATGATAAAGTTTTTAAAAATAAAAATATTCTACCAACTCTATAACTGTAACTCAAACTTGCTTATCTGAATGATACGTAATGTCGTTTATTTTCAAAAGGTGCCCAATTTGTTGTCTGTAAACATGGATTTTTTAGCGGAATCAAAATATGCTTTTCCCTTTAAAATTTTGAAACGTTTTTAGAAAAAAAATTATAAATTAATAGTTTAAGATTATTTCGAAAATAGTATTTTTTTTTCTTAAAAGCCAACGTGGTACTTTTAACTAAAATTTAACCTCGATAAGTATTCTCAATTTAAAAATTTTCCTTGAACTTATAAATGTTCACAGTTGCAGAATTTTAAAACTTTTATGCCAAAAGAAATTACTTGCGATTAAAATTACCCTAGGAAGACGAAGCCGTCTACCTGACCACTATGAAAGAAGGATGTTAGACATTCCTATAAAAGCAATTTTAATGGCCTTTAGCACACTTTCATAAAAGTTTGAAAGACGAAGATAGTCTTTTATACTTTCATGATTTTCGTAACTAATGGCCATTATCAATTGTTTATGTAAAATTTTAGACTTTTATACCAATTTTCAACTACTAAAAAATATTGATGAAAAATTTAACAACTAATTTTTTTTCAGAGCCCCTCTATTTTTTAAAAATATAAATTCTATTTGAAAAAACGTTTCTGGATATTTAATTAATATAACTATAAATACGGAGATCCTCAGTCTGTTGTTCTGAATTTAAATTTTTTAGATTTAAACAATATCGTCTTAACTAATAAAACAATATTAAATGGAAAAAGTTACTGACCATGCTTATTTTAAATATATTCAAGGACAAAAGTTCTCGTAAAAATTATTTAGACCTTTTTTAAATAATGTAACTTACCAAAGTGAGACTTTATGAGAAATGAAAGATGTTCATAGTTTTCTGAGTGCGCCAGACAGTCACTGATCAATCTCATCTTACAAACTGATCGACATTCCCTAGTTAAATGCAAACATTGAATTAATGGGAATACATAAAAAACGTTCATCTATTTCATTTAATTTTTGCATACATATAGGCAATTAAAGACATATTATGGAATTAGTCTACATGATTCCTCCAATTTAAAAAAAATATTGGGAGTACAAATTAGTTCGGTCCGTTTTCAGAAGATGGCTCTGGCTGTTATGAATGTTTCATAGTGACAGCTGGTTTCGGTGGTTTCAGAGAGGTTCGATATCTTTCAATAATATTCAGTTCATATCGTTTTGAGTTTCATGCAAAAACCCTGTTTTCGAATTTTGTGGTAACTACTAGGAAGCATTTGCGGGAAGTTTTATGCTTCTGCTTTAATTGGAAGAAAAGTGCAGCTGAAGAGCATCGAATGCTTGTAGAAGTTTATGGTGACAATGCTCCAACTGATAAATCATGTAGGGAACGGTTTCGACTCTTCGAGAATGGTGAATGGAATGGTGTCACTATGTGAATGGTGAATGGGATACTATGAGCTGCTACAACCTGGCGATTCCATTACGGACGGACGGTCGGTATAGGCTACAATTAAATCGTTTGAGTCGCGCCTTACGAGGAAAACGGCCGGAATACGAGCAAAAACATGACAAAGTTATTCTTCTGCATAATAACGGACGGCATCATGTCGCAATAGTCGCAAAAAATTATTTGGAAACGCTCAAGTGAGATATTTTACCGCACCCGCCGTATTCACCGGACATTGCTCCTTCTGATTACTGGTTGTTCCGACGGATGCAGCATAATTTTACAGGTTACCGGTTCACTTTTTGTACTCCCAAACTAATTTGTTTGGGAGTACAAAAAGTGTAATCAAAACTGACCAAACTAATTTGTACTCCGAATTAAATGTTTCTTTACTAGTTTACGGCATGCGTAGATAGAAGACATATAGAAAGATTTCATGCATATGTTTATCAACTCAGTTTATGATGCATACCACAAAATTTATGATTAAACCACGGTAGCTATATTTCTCATTGCATTTATATAAAGCTATTTATAAAATTATATTAAGGTTATACATTTGAAAATGATTCATACAAAAATTTTATATTATAATCACCATAAGCATTTGATTGCTATCTCCTTAAGAAATCTTAATGAGATGAAAGGACTTATCTTAATAGACTTATCTTCCATATAAGGAAGATGACTCCAAATTCCTTATGCGGTTTATTGTAAAAATACCATTTAAAAAATCTTCAGTAATGTTTAAATTGCCAATGTTTAACGAAATAAAAATATTTATATCCTACAATGCGTTTTAGGACTTGAAGCTGCAGAGATATTAAATTCAACGACCCCCTTGGCAGACAAACAAGCGATAGGGAATATTGTTGAAAATATGTATTTTTTGCTAAAAGGGGGAAAAAACATACTACGCTACGTGTGTTTATAAATTTAGTGTATTATACTTTTAAAATTTTTATATGCTATATACTATATTTTTGATACTTATATACCGATGATACTCATATAATTGATACTCATGTACTTGAATACAATACAAAAATACTTGCTTTCTTTCGTAATTTATAGCTGATCCCTCAAACCTTAGAAAGCTTTAAAATTCCCTGATAAGTAGAGTAATCGTATGATCTAAACACATATATATATATATATATACATATACATATATATATA
>NC_092212.1:75593440-75597539 GCF_043381705.1 Parasteatoda tepidariorum
TATATATATAAAATTCTATATTTAAATTAATTGTTAAAGATGCATAATTCTTATGTACTTTTCATATAAATTTCTAATTCAAATCAGGAATTTGTTTGTCTTTTTTTGTTTAACTTAAATATGTCGTTTAAATATTTTATTTCTGAAATCACAACAATGTCTCTATGCTCTTAACAATGCTTGATTTCAATATTTCCACCAATTCAGTATTGGCTGATAGTTGGTACAATTGTTTCATAAATATATCTACAATGTTCTGCATTTTTCTGCATTGTTAGAAGAGTAAAAAGAGAGAGAGATCATTAACAAATGCTCATTCTATTTTTGATGCTTGCCTGTGTAACATTAAAAACATGAATAGCTTTCTAAAACTGTTTAAAAAAGGAAAATCGAATGATGATCCAAACGGTAAATTTATAACACAAGTTATCTTCCTTAGTTCTATCATTTTTATTAATTGACGTTTATATTTTCATAAAAACTATATTTTATTTTAAATTGAAAACTTTCAAACATTCAAGTGGAAAACATCAGAAGGCAAAATTATTTATAAAATAAATATAAAAAGCTCATAAGTAATTTCGAGTTTTTTTTCCTGCTGTATGTGAAATAATGTATACATTCTCCCGCTTGGTCTTAATATTTTTGACAAAAATGACGAGTATTTCTGTAGCATTACTTTTTTTTAACAATTCTGGAATATTTCTACGCCGCTGATTTCAAATCAGCAATAGGTTCCTCTCTCCTAACTACAGTTTTTTAATGACTTTTTGTCTGGTCTTTGTTATCTTTTCCTATTATGAAATATTTCTTTTTGTGCTTCAGAACAAGTAATAATAGGAATGTGCCACTAGTCAAGTACGATGACTTTTCAGGGGAGGAGTTTCCAGTTCAATTTTAATCCTGATGCTATACCCTAGAAGTTTGCCACAACATTTCTGTGACTCTTTACATTGTGGCTCTTTATCTTGTGACTTTTATGACATTTTTAAGCTTGCACATTTCAACAAAAGTTGATTAAAAATATAAATGAAAAAACCTGTAGCTTTCGAAACAAAATTAACTTTAGATTTGAAATTCTCACACTCGAATTAAGGAAAACCGAGTATTTGTATGAAGGTTAAAAAAAATGTTTCCCAGTATAATCTTATGGCCGTATATTTAATTCAAAAAAAAAGCATGAACCGCTGCAGCAAAAAGAGGAGTTTCTTCTTCCAATTGAAAAGAAAACTAACCATTAAGATAAAATCTTTTTTTTTTCTGTTTCGTTTTCACAATTTTTAAATTATTTTCGAAATTGAACTTTAAGCCTTTCTTTTCTTTCCCTCAAACAACCCCTAGTATTAAAAGTATTTAAACAAAATTTTGACTAAAAATGAGTGAGTATGCAACGGTCAAGAAGGTCTCGTATGTTGAATCTTTTTTGTGAGAACATTCCAAGAAAAGAAAGCAGTTAATAAAACCATTAAACTACTTCTGAGGAGACAGAGAGATAAAAAATTTTATAAAACATAAACTGTAGCAGCAAGGATGGATTTGTTCCCTTATATAAAGACTGTTTTTGAAAACTTTAGTTTTCCGCTTCCGAAATCCCTCAACAAGAAGCAAAACCATATTTTTTCCAATTAATCCTACAAGAGCATTTTAAAATTTATAACAATCATTTAGTACACTTAACGAATTGAAATTATGTAATTTTTGTAATGTATTTGCTAGAGTATTAAAACTTAGTTGTGTTATTTTAAATTGTAAATTGATCAATTGTAAATATAATTTCAGAGACTGGTGTTGTCCGTACAACCTGGTTTGGTATCTTTAAGAAAAAGAAGAAAAAGAACCAAACTGTGGAGGTACAAACTTTGAATAACACTGATGAGAACGGCTTGAATGAAAAGCCTGATCATGAAATTGCTCAAATGAGTACCAACAATATTGAGCAAAGAGATTTTGTGGAAGCAGGGATGGCTGAAGATCCCCCTTGCCTTCCAGCAAATGATGGATTAACTTTTGAAAAGGAATTCGTCCGATTTCCGGACATTGAAAATCCATTTTGTGATAAAACTGAGATGCCACGTACCTGCGCTTCTGGTGAAACTGAGCTGAAAAAATCTCAGAAGAAATTGAAAAAAAGTATAACAGGTAAATTATTTTCATAATTATTCGTTGTTTTGTAAACCTAGCACTACCGCAGTAGTCCGGAGTGAACTATGAAGTCAAACATGATTAATACCTACACTGAAAATTAGACAGTTGTTTTGCATAATGAACATAAGAATAAGATGGGACAATTTGCGTTTTTATTACTGACCTACGATTGTGGTGAAACTGTTTGACCTCTGTAGTTTTTGAAATTCAAAACTATGTAAAATGTCATACTTGATTTTTTTTTTTTTTTTTTGTAAAATGTTACTATAATTTAAAAGTATGAGAAAGCTCAAAATGATAACAGAAAATATTCCGTACTTATATTTAAAAAATAAATAACTCAGAATACTAGTTACCAGATTTTACGTTTTTTCTTCGTGATTTTAGATACTTCCGTGTTTTATTTTTGTATTTCATATTCACAAAATATTACAAATTTTATATTCAACATTTGCATTTTTTTTTTTCATTTTCTCACCCTTTCTCCGAATTTTTAAGAGTTTTTATTTTCTATTCCTTTTAATGGTGGTTGCTGGATAAGAGTTACGAGCAATGCTAAAATTAGTGTATTACTTATAGTTACTTGATAAGTATCCATCAGTTCAGGACTCTGTGAAACATAGTTGTAAATATTTTTAATGTTCAACTCTATTTTGCAGCTCCTCCAAAGCCATGCAGAGCCTTGTTCGAAAGTGTAAAGAAAAACAACAAAAAGGAAAAGAACGAATTAAAAAAGGCTTTTTGCAACCATGTGGATCTACTCATGGATATAAAACATCGCCTCAAAAAGGACAAATCCGATCCTCGCAGATTGTATGACCTGCTCAATTCGGAGGAAGTGATTTTGTCCAGTCGCAAGTTGCTAACTGAACTGCGAAAAATTGATAAACTGCAGAAAAACGGACAGTTCTTCTTTAACTAAGAGGTGAGACAAAAAAAAATTGCTGCCAGGGTTTTGTTTAAGAGAAATTTACGTCAACTAAACTATTATTTGTTTTTATAGTACACAGCGAAAAAAATGGTAATGACATTTCTGAAGAAAAAAAAACATAGTTCTGATTATTAAAACTAAAATATAAGAAATTTAAACCATTCATTTGGTAATTTTTCAATTTATATGGTAACAGTTTACCAGAAATTCTGGTTTTCAAAATAAAAGTTTTTATTACTGTACATTTAGTAAACAATATAAACCTAAAACTTAAATTTAGCTGAATAAATAGTTTTTTTGCCATGCCCTTAAGTATCATGCCAAAATTACAAAACTCAAAAATAAATTTTTTCACATATTTTAGATCGTCATTTTTGTGCTAATTTTACCAAAATCATTACCGTAGTAATTTTGCCAATTTTACCAAAATTCCTACGCTTCAATATATATTACCGAGCTTTTACTCATAGAGCCAGAAATACGGTAAATTTTACCATATTCTGGTAGTTGTAATTGTAATTTTTTCTCGGTGTATAACCGGATCCTTCCCAAAAATATTCATTCTCAAAATGGACTTCTAAAAAATTCTTTTTTTTTTTTTTGAAAAAATGTGAACGATTAGGTCAGCAATTTATCATTTTAAAGCTAAAAGTCCTCAAAAGACATGATACTGTGTTTAGTTAAGTGGGGGGGGGAGAATTAAGTATTGAACTTTCACAAATTCAGTTAAAACAGGACCTTTTACAGTAGGGGAGAGTGGGGTCAATTGTAACAGGGTACGATTGTAACAGAATAAAAATTTCGAGTGTCGGGTCCTAGATTTGGTTCCTAGGTGGCGCACAAGGTGTATTTAATAAATCTACATGTACACCCCTGCTCCCAACCATTTTTATGTACTTTTGAAAGAGTTACAACACAAAAGATATTTCTACGCTACGTAAGTACTTTTTTTGGTATTAGAATATTATATTGTAACAAAGTAATTTTGTTTAAACAAGCTACTGGTGACGATATTAGATGTAA
>NC_092212.1:75597782-75637181 GCF_043381705.1 Parasteatoda tepidariorum
TATTTTGATCAATAAAAAAATATATCACAACTATGATAATATGTATAATTAACTATGTTTTAGTTGAATTTATGAACTGTTACAATTGACCCCGTAAGTGGGGACAATTGTAACAAGTGCACGACTGTCAAAAATTGTTAATAACTAATATAATAACATTTAAAATAAGGTATTTATTTTTTTGTCTAGTAGAGGATAGTCTACTTTACGCGTCAGTCAACTAATACTAATATATTAGATTTTTTTTTGTTAGTTAAAAATAGTTACGTAAAAAATGTTACAATTGACCCCACTCTCCCCTACTGAAAAAATTTTCCGGCAAAATTCTTCAAATTCAGAGAGGGCTGCTTTATCAAATTTTAGGGTAAAGTATTGATAGAAAATTTTCTTTCTTTAAGATAAGTTTTGCAATCCCTACTACGGTATCTTTCGTGAAAATATGTGATCGAAATTTTTAATCTTTTGATATTTTGAAGTGATGAGTTTTGGAAACTTATACCAAAGGACAATTCATTTCTATTCTTTAATTGAAAATTTTGTAAACATAGTCATTAATTTCTTTCATACAATTACAAATTTTATTTCTTTTACAAATGCATACAAATACATACATACAAATTTTATTTCTTTTGCAAAAAAATAAAATTTTTGAAAATTTCGAGTTCAGGAAATGTATTACTGTGAAGCAATATTAGTTAGGTTTACAAAATGAACTGTTGAAAAAGGTAAACAAGATTTTTAATTAAAAAAATTGATCCCTTTTTTGTTTACTCTTTGATCTATTGAAAAATTTAAAAGAAGAGAGATTCACAAAGAGATAAATAATACGAAAAGTTATTAGTATTATTGTAATTATTATTTTAGTTTCATGAAATATTTGACAGTTGATTTTTAATTCATTGTTTTTTCCTTTTCAGTCTAAGAAGACTGTATGTATGAGAGCAGTTGCTGCGTTGATGATTTTCTTGCATTATTATTTATTAACTATATATTATGAGTTGCAATGTGTGCCCCTAAATTTTCTTGAACGAAATAAAACCCTTTTGGCTAATTGATTTTGTCGTTATTAGAAATGCGAGTAATTTTTGCTTTTATTCCCTTTTTAATAGTTTATCAATCTAAAAGAAGGAAATTTCATTACTTTTGCTACATTATTGTCATTAATGCATATTTTTTGGAGACATTTAGGTAAGAATCTGCAAATAAAATTTAAGTGTGGGAGAAACAAAAGCCCAGTCGAATCCGTGATACCCCCACCGTTATTGTTGTATACATTTTATTGAAAGCGAGGGGCGCGATGACAATTACAAACTGGGCCTCGAATACATAAAGGTTGAGAAACGCTAGATTAAATCATTGTTTCAGCAGTGGTAGCTCAGGGGCTAGAGCACTCGCCTCCCAATGAGATGAGCCGGCTTCTAATCCCGGGAATGGCTGGTTGATTCAAATTCCGCAACCAGCTAGCACCAACCACAATACTGACGTAAAATATTCCCAGTGGTAGACGGATCATGGGTTAGAGTCCCCTTGCCGTTAGACTAGCCGTGGGACATTCTCTCCATGTAACGCAAATGCGGATTAGGTCCATTAAAAAGACCACTACGATGGCAAATTTGTCCCAATACTTGATCCAGGAGTTCCCTTGTCTTCTAGATTGGATTCAAAACTACAAGGTTACGGAGTTGAACATTAGTAGTCATAAACTGAAAATTCGGTCTGCTGTTCAACGACGGTTATAAAATAGGAAATTAAGCCATTGCTGACACAACCACTACACTTTCCAATAAGAAAACATGTTTCGTCCATAGGTTCAATTAAAAACTTTACAGCAACAGTGATACAGTGTCGTTGGTATTGGGGTACATTACTTAATGAAGGATATTTATCCTATTGCTAAATTGTGAAGAACGAAGTATATATCACCCAATGTCAATAACTCTGCAGGATTGCATCAATGCAGCTACATCGAATGAAACAAGCTATTTTTAAAATATGGGCAGAACTTGTTTTCAATTGGGATATGCGCCAACTGACAAAGGGTTCTCCCATTTGTGATACGTATCAGAAAGTTGGTGAGTGTGTCTCTCTTACCATGTTTTACCTATATTTCAACAAAGTGTACTTGTAAACAGACTGTCCTTTGAAACGGGATGAATAATTTTAATTTATTTTATAACCCAAAATTGCGTGACGTTGAACACTAAACCCATTTTTGGGCTTCTGTCTAACAATGTTCAATTCTGTTGCCATATAATTTTGAATCAAACCCTGAAGAAAATTGGAACTTTTAGTTCAAGTATTGGAAAACTTGAAGGGTTAATTGATAAGACTAACCCACATTTGCTTTACATGAGAGGACAAAAGGATTCCAACCCATGATTCAACTGCCACTGAGGATATTTTACGTCAGCACTGTAATTGGTGTGTTCAAAAAATTATGAGAAAGGACTGAAATTTCAATAATTTTTAATGAAATTTGTTTATAAATTTTTGTAATTTTTTTTACATTAATTAAAGCACATATGAAGACTTGTGTAATATATTTGCCCAGTTCTTTCCCTTCTCAAAATAACTATCTAAACACACAAACGCATAAAATTCTATATAACATTTATAGTATCATTAAAAATATTAAATGTCGAATTTTCCTCTTTCTATGTGACAGTTATAAAATTTTGACTATCTCTCTCTCTCTCTCTCTCTCTCTCTCTCTATATATATATATATATAAATTTATNTCTTTATAATTAAAGTTCCACTTTGAAATGGCTATAAAAATATAACTACCCGACCAAATGTCATCAAACTTGGTAAATGTCTATAAGAGGTCATGGGATTTTAGTTCCCGCAAAAAAAAAAATCGTTCAAAAATTCACCTCCAGCGGAGAATGGCGCTGTATGCAATAGTGTTAAACAAATGTGAAATATGCAAATTTGTTTTACACGTCATGTGACTTTGCAGTTATAAAAGTGAGGCGCCTTGTCTGAGCTGTCAGTGTTCTGAGTCGACAATGTCTGTTACAATGCAAGACCGTGCTTTACTCGTGAAATGTTACTATGAATGCGACAGCAATGAACGGAGGGCTTTACAAAAGTTCCGTACTGTAAGAGGAAAACGCCGAGGTCCAATGACACAGCAATGTTTACGGAAAATGATGGCAAAATTTCAAGCCACAGGTTTGTTATCTGTTGCACCTGTTATTTCGTTTAACCTTATCCTAACCGTTAACCATTCACCGCTGGTGGTGAATTTTTGAACTTTTTTCTTTTTTTTTTGCGGGAACTAAAATCACATAACCTCTTATAGACATTTACCAAGTTTGATGACATTTGGTTGGTTAGTTTTATTTTTATATCCATTTCAAAGTGGAACTTTAATTATAAAGACTCTATATATATACACACAAGCTTTTCTAACGGTATACAATTTCATAATAGAGTGTTTAATAGCAATTTACATGCATAGGTAATTCATTTTATTCATTCATTTATCTTGATATGTTCAAAAGCATTTCTACTCTGTGAATCAAAAATGATCATATATCTCAAAAATAATTTCTATAATATTTTGAAACTTGAAAAATTTAGGTAGTATACTGTCAACTCTTTATTCTTTACCCCGAACAAATCCAGAATTATCACAGAGTAATCTTTACTAATTTGCTAATATCTTACCTGGAGTTAAGCGAGATATCATTGTAAGGAAATCCTCTTTGAAAAACTGATAAAACGATTGCATCACAACAACTCAGAGCTTCACTAATGATGCTGTGACAATTTTCTGTAAACTTCTGATATCCTGAAAGAAAATTACAACTTTTACTGCATTATACTATTTTTTTATTATCAAAATTAGATCCAAAAGGCAATTTAATTTTATTACATTAAATATTATAGTCAAACGAAGGTATTCAACGATATATTGCACGAAATTTTCCTGCTCTTCAAAACGAAATTATAAACTATAAATAACTTTTAGTCATACTTAAAAGTATTTGACAATATATTGCATTTCATGCTCTTCAAAACGAAATTATAAACTATAAATGTCTTATAGCCATGATTAAAGATATTTAACGATATATTGCACGAACCTTTCGTGTTACTCAGAGCAAAATTATAAACTATAAATAACTTTTTGTGATACTTTTATTTGTTTCACTCCTGCATAATTAGAAGACTAAAAGTCAGGTTCACAAATAAAGTTAGTTGTTACTGCTAATCACATTCACAACAGAAACAGAGTAGATTTAGAAACCAAAAATTAAAGCAAATGTTTTTGGGATCCAAAAAGTTTAAATAAAGGGAGGATCATGCATTAGTTAAGACATCGTAAGACAAAACCTCAAAAACGAAACATTTTTTGACCAAATGAAACTTTCAAGAAGAAATTGAAGACAATTTTCAATATAAATTCAATGATTTAAAGAATTTTCAATGCATAATATCAAATTTCTGAGAATCTTTTACAATAAAGAAATTAAGGAAAATGTGCGCATCTATAACTAAAAAAAAAAATAATAAATACATTCACTTAATTTTTGCTTCCATTATTAATACCAATAATAGAAGAGTACGAATTTTCCAAAACTGATTGATTCTCACATCAATTCAGATAAGACATATTAGCTTAATTCAGACATATTAAGACTAATAGTTTCTCTTCTTAAAATGTTGATAACTAATACCGCTCATTAGATCTCTAAAATGAGACTAAAAACGATAATCATCGTAGTCTATAAGGAGACTTTCCTATATAAAATTAAATAATGGGCCCTCAAAAGTTTTAAATTGGTAAAATGACTTCAATCTCATTCCTATGAAGGACAAAATTAGAAATTCGCTATAAAAAATTATAATAAAAAAATCACGGTTTGAAGTGCGTTGTTGCATGTCCACATCCAACTTCATGTTCAATTTTGTAACCGCGATGTGTTGCATTGTATCTCAGAACAAACTTCTTACATTTGCAGAATTAGTCATTGTTTCATTACTAGTTATAAGATTTAGTCTTTTTTGAAAATGCCTATTCGATGTGTCAGAAAGATGTTTACGAGGGATAAGTCACCGAAAACTAGATAAGTCACCGAAAGATTGATAAGTCACCGTAAAATTGATAAGTCACCGAAAGATTGATAAGTCACCGAAAGATTGATTAGTCACTGAAAGATTGATTAGTCACTGAAAGATGGGCAAGTCACTGAGAGATGGACAAGTCACTGAAAGATGGGCAAGTCACTGAAAGATGGACAAGTCACTGAGAGATGGACAAGTCACTGAAAGATGGACAAGTCACTGAAAGATGGACAAGTCACTGAAAGACGGATAAGTCACTGAAAGATGGATAAGTAGGAAAATGGATTATGGTTGGACAAGTCACAAAAAAATGATGAATAAGTCACAATAAGTTACAAAAAAAAACGGATGGGTAAAGGGCAAAAGATGGATAAATTAAAAAATTATTTCGATTTTAAATAAATATTATTCAATTTTTGTTTGGTGATTATTTTTGAGAGAAAATCTTCTAAATAATAAGCATGAGTGTTTAAATTTACAATTTTAGATAAAAATAAAACGGAAAGTCTTATTTTCGGATATTTTAATTGTTCTAAGGGCATCCGGTAAGAATATTATATATCCTAGGGAGATTTAAAAAATGGCGAAAAAAGCGATTTTTATTTAGAATTTCGAAGCTTAGATAAGAGCAAAACTATTAAAAGCAATAAAATAATTTTAACAGAAAATTGAAGAATTTAACTACTTAAATATTTTGTAGTTATTTTTTCTTAGTACAACAGAAGGATAAATTTTTAAACTTTTAGAATTTCTTGCTCTTTGTAATATATATTTGTATTGTATTTCTTCACATTTCAAACTATAAGATCTTATTAAGATTATCTGTTCAAAAAGTTACTTGAAAAAATTTCTTACTTTTCTTATAAATTTTCACAGTAATTAAAACTGCAACCTAAGAAGATAAATCCAGTTACATTTTTACATTTATGCTTTATCTAAAAGCATAAGCACATAAAAAAAATTTTGAAACGGTTCAAATTGTACCAGATGTGCCAAAATAGTTTGATTTTCGAAGAATATTTTAATTTACATTCGATTTATACAAATAATACTAAAACAAAAGATAAAATATACCCTACCTACAGCTGGTATAGATACAGCCTGATTCATTATAGATGAAGCAAATAGTGCAGTGTCCGGAGAACATTTTTGAGCAGCAAGTCTATAGCAGAAGTAATTGCAACGTCTGGAAAACAAAAAAGGTTTAATAATGCAGCTTATACATAAGATGTTCTTGACTTTCAAATGGAATTCTGTGAACATTTTAGCTGATACAGCTATGAAACTAAGACCTACTTTCATGATTGGTTGCTTTAAGGGTACTTTTGAACGAGTTACTAAATCAGACTGTTTCAAAAGAATATACTTCAGAAAATAATTTTACATGCCATCGCACTGTTTTAGAATAACTATACTAGCTGAATAAAAACCACCTTTTAACTACATGCTTCATCTTGTGAGGAAGAATAAGTTTAATGTGGATTTGCTTATAGTAAGAATCTTTACTGTAATAACTATAACTAACTACGTTTTGTACAAATCGCGAAATTAAAAGCTAAAAACGAAAACAGGGAAACCACTTTCAAATATGTTCCTGATAATAATGGATTAGCTATAACTACTGTATAGTAGTTTAATAGATAATGCATTAACTTTCTACCAATATAATATCACATATTCACCTACATTATATGTTGGCCTCTATTACTATAAAGCGTGGCATAATAATACATGCTACGATTAACATGCAATTACATCTGAGGAACTCTGATAGAACATAATGAGAAAGCTTTTCCTGATTCTCCTAATAAGACTCGAATCCCATTGAATCCTTTCCAGTTGTTGTTGTTGCTAACGTATGCCTGTTTAGGCAGAGGGGTGCGATTGTTCCTGTTTTCCAGTTGCGCCATCTATGGCCAAGAATTCGACTTCTGTCACACACATTCATTGCACCCGTTTATAGAGTGGATTCATTCATACATCCATTCATTCATTCATTCATTCATACACAGATCGTAATTTTGACCTGAATCAGAGAACGATCGATCTCCAATCCAGTACCCCCAGAGGTATTGATTTGTTATAGGAACATTGAGGACTTTGCGACTCCACAGATTTAACGTGAATCAGTCACCATTTACTACACGGGGAATCTTCGGCCGGCGGGGTTCGAACCCGCAAACTCTCGGACATGGGCCCAACGTCCTACCGACCAGGCTACCCCGGCGATTCGTTTCCAGTAACCTTGCACTATGACTTGATTTCCTGTTTTTTCTTGGATTTGATATCATGTAGAAATTTAAAATCAAAGACTTCGTTAAAATAATTTATGGTTACTATAATAAATTTCTTAACAGAAAAACTGTTCGATATTAATTCTTTAAAAAAAATAATTCTAACATTAAAAAATATTTACTTGAGGTTTGGACCATCTATTAAAGGCCATGGTTCTGAGTTAAGTAAAGTGTAGACAGCTCCTTTCATGGCAGGACAGCAAATTTCAAGAATTGGTTCCATAACTTCGAAACATTTGTTAATGTTTCTCAAATCACGAACAGCTTCAAAATAATCATTAAAGTCCAAAATTTTAGAAAGAAGCTTACTATTTTATTTTTTATTAAAATCATGAAAATGTAATTTTCATTGCCTCTCCAGCTATTGAGTTTTTGAACACTCATGAAATAAATAACCGACATTAGTTACTCTGGAATTAAGATAGTATAAAATAACAATTGCACGTAATCAAATTCAAATTTCAAAATACTTTTTTTCATAACTACTCTTAATATTATTTTACTATTACTTGCAAACAATGATCAATGATTAATAATGTATATACAGGGTTATTCATAATTCCCGCAGATCAACGAAGTCAAGCATCACTGGCTGCGGTCAGTGTGCGGGTGGGTGACCACTTGGATCAGTTTGCGTAGGGACCGAGGGTGTGCGGTAATAGTCCTCGTTAAACTGTTCTAACGTAAAGTGCTCGACTTTGTGTGCAGGTCGTCGGGCTACCAATGCAGGGGTGCCATCCCCTCTGCAGAGGATCAAAATTGTGATGGCATGTCTTCGGATCATCCTCAGGGATGCTTCCCAGACGGTCGCCAATAGCCCATTGTGCGGCTCTAGTGCGACGTAAATGAACTACAGCAACTACAACAATCATAATTCCCTCCCGGCAGGAACTGGATTATAGCATTGATATATGCCGTGTGACCAAGGGTTCACACATAGAACACCTGTAATGCATGTAAGTAAAACTTAAATAGTTACGGAATAATTTCGTATGTTTCTTTTTTTCATATTCGTCTTCTTTTTTTTACTATAACGCTTCGAAACCCCGGAGGGAATTATGAATAACCCTGTATTATTTCAAGCATGTGAACTGTTATAAGAATGAAAGCGTAAGCGTACATGTTTACAAATTTCTGAATGACAATTGTTTTCTTTCGTG
Source organism: Parasteatoda tepidariorum (assembly GCF_043381705.1). Classification (NCBI taxonomy): domain Eukaryota; kingdom Metazoa; phylum Arthropoda; class Arachnida; order Araneae; family Theridiidae; genus Parasteatoda; species Parasteatoda tepidariorum. The sequence goes on from NC_092212.1 coordinate 75,606,313, forward strand.
GACAACATAACGCTAAAACAAACTAAGCTTAAGTTGGAAAGAATTTAAAGGTTAAACCAAATAGTTCATATCAACAGACTATGTGTTTATATCCTGTTTTAATTATACTTATGCTGGTTCAATAACAATAATTTTATTCATCATTATTGTTATTCATTAAGAAAAGCGTAGAAGAAAGCGTTGATGATAATTTTGAAAGACATGTCATTGAAAGAATGCATAGGAGATGTGTCCTCATGCATGATATTTTTTAAAAGCATAATTGTTGTTTTACTGAAAGTTTTTCTATTGCTTGTCGTTTATTTCAATTTTAAAAAATTTATTTCAATAACGTATTACTGACTAAAAACTTTAATTTTTTTTAAAACGAAATTGATTTTTAAAGTTTTAATAATTATTTTGAATAATTGGTTGAATTAGTTTGAATTTTACTGTAGAATACAATTAAAAAATGGGATAGAAAACAACTGAAACTTCTCTAAACTTAAAATATTAAATCTCCCCTGAAGAAACGCATCTGCAGAATTGAATGACTAGGAGTCATAGATAGTAAATAGCAAAAAAAAAGCTTACGTGCAACATTTGTTCCTTGGTCATAATTGTTAACATCTGGAAAAATAACAACAGTAAGGTTAAATTGAATTTATCAATTTCAAAGTGATTAAAACGTATCATTTTTCATTAATTCATACAATATATTACATAATTATAGAATATTTATTATATCAGCTAATATATTAGTGTATTAAAATAATTCGACCAAATTATTATACGTACTGTAGTTTTTTAATAATTACACGTTTTGCAGGAGTTTATAGGCAATGCTTTTATATTTAAACATACGTGTAACGGGTTCTTATTCAAGAGACTTTTTATGTACGTACTTCCCATTTGTATTTATTTTTAGCGTATTGCGTTACAATGTTAAAAAATTAATACACGAACGTAAACAAGTACAAACCGGTTTCTGTCGTGTAAAAACAATAAAGCTGTATAATATTACATTATAATTAAGATTTTACAAAGAATCCTTAGTGCGTCTAATAATTTGTCTCGGGACTGTATATACATAGTTAAAAGTGATACCTAAATAGTAAGGCACTTAAACTGTCGCTTTTTTTTTTAATTTTCCTTGGCGAAAGACCTTCGAAAAATCTTAATCAAATTCCAACAGCTGAACTTTTTCTATATTTTATTTATTTTTTAGGATTTCCGGCAAAATTAAATTCCTAGCTCACTTTAGCATCCAAATAAGAGTCTCGGTGCTGCCATCTAGTGTGGCAGAAACTAGACGTCCAAATTAACATGACCAACGGTATCTCACCCATTGCGGTGGTCCTGAAAGAATGGATACCACTTCTGGAGAACGCACTAGGTCTGATCATGTGTGCGCACTTGTGCAGCTCATTGGAAAAAATAAAAAGAAATTTATTTTTTAGGAGGACGTAGAAAAAACATTAAGGCCATTTAATTAAAAAAATATATATATAAAATCTTACGAAAGTAACACACAAAATCCTATCACAAAAGAGAGAATCGTTTACTAATTGCCTATATAATTCATATATAAAAAAGAGATCATTAGTACGAAATAACACGATCTATATTCATAAAAAAGAATCAAACATTATATGCTAACGACACAATCTGTAAATAATAATTAGATAAATTTAATTATACATTGAAATCATTTTTTAATCTTTTTTAATCTTTTTTATTCTTTTTTTTGTGAAATTCAAGGAGATACTCACCTTTTTGGAGGTAGTCAATTGTATATTTAAATAGCTTTTGGATCATGTTAATATCTTGCTTATCACAGTGACTGATTTTTTGCATGACACAAAGAATGTCGCAATGTCTATAAAAAATAATAAATAAAGAATTAAAAGAGAAAATAGTAAGTGAAACAGAATGAAAATACAGGGTGCTTATAAAGTCCCGAACCCATTTTGATGTTTAATAACTCATAAAATAATAAAGATAGATTAAAATTAATAACATAAATGGTTAGATAGACTCAAAAAGTTTCATGATCCTTGTCAATGAACTTCCACGTGTGCCCCCTTCGTCGCACGGAGAATATCAAGTCGATAGTCAATTTCACGCCAGGTAGCGGCAAGCATGTCGGCATCCACAGAGGCTATTGTGGTTGTAATTCTGGCTTTTAGGTCATCAATGTTCGACACGATCCTCCTGTGAACATTGCCCCTTATAAATCCCCAAGGAAAAAAGTCCAGCGACATTATATCAGGTGATCTGGGTGGCCAAGGAATTGAACCTCCTCGCCCAATCCATCTTCCTGGAAAATGGTCATTCAAAGAACTACGAACGATGATACCCCAATGAGATGTTGTACCATCTTGTTTCAAAAAGACATGTGGCTGAAGCTCTTCTAGTTGTGGAAATACGAAGTTTTCCAACATGTCTAAGTATACGACTAATGAGACCGTCTTTTCTGTAAAAAGGAAAGCTACCAGGTGTGAAATTGACTATCGACTTGATATTCTCCGTGCGACGAAGGGGGCACACGTGGAAGTTCATTGAGAAGGGTCATGAAATTTTTTGAGTCTATCTAACCATTTATGTTATTAATTTTAATCTATCTTTATTATTTTATGAGTTATTAAGCATCAAAATGAGTCCGGGACTTTATAAACACCCTGTATAATGCAAAAATTTTAAAACCTGAACTATTTATATTTTCATAACCTAGAAATATTAATAGCCGAACCCGGACCGACGGAATAGAACAACCACCTGCCGAAGAATCCCTGTGTATTAAATGGTGACTGGTGCACGTCAAATCTGTTGGGGTCATAAAGTTCTCCTAATTCCCATAACAAATCAATGTCTCTGGGAATACTGAATTGGATATTGATCGTTCTCTGGTTCCGGTCAAACTTCCGATGGATGAATGGAGTATGATTGGGTCCTCCCTGTAAAACGGGCTGTCACTAAAGTCATAATCTTGGCCATAAATGACGCCACTAAAATAACAAGAAAAGCATCTGATGCTGGATTTCAAGCAGACTGTTTGGCACTGGCAAGTGAACTAAGTAGAGCCGTGGTGGCTCAGAGGATGGAACATTCGCCTTCCAATAAGGTGAACCCGGTTCTAATCCAAAAGATGGCTGGTCTATATGAATTCCACACCCGACTCGCACCGACCACCGTGCTGATGTAAAAATATCCTCAGTGGGAGACGGATCATGGGTTAGAGTTCCCTTGCAGTCAGGCTAACAGTGGGAGGTTTTGTGGTTTTCCTCTTCGTGCAACGCAAATGCGGGTTAGTTCCATCCCAATATTTGATCCTGGAGCTTCCTTTTCTTTTGGATTGGGCTCAAAATTACAAGACTGCGGAGTTGAACATTAGTAGTCGCAAACCCAAAATTGGGTCAGGTTGTTCAGCGACGGTTATGAAAATGGCATCAGTAACAACAAAGTAACAACTTAATCTACACATGTTCTTAACAATCACCAGTGCATCTTTGCTTCTCTATTATAATAATATAATCGATAAAAACATTAGAAGATAATTTGTGAAAAATATTGTTTGTTTTAAAAAATAATATAGTTAAATGTTGATTGAATATTGTTTGATTATGTTGATTAAATATCGTTTGACTATATTATATTAAATAGTTTCAAAGGAGGAATAGAATTATTTATGACATTAAAATGCTATTTGTCATTACAAGAGAATGCTTAATACCTAATCTTAATTTGACCTAACTCATTATAAGTACAAAGCATTTTACTTTATCATAAGAAAATATTTCAAACATACATTAACGCTTAACATTAAAATATTAATGAAGTTAAATTCCTATTATAACTAATCTCATTCAATTATGTTGCCAAGGCAACTGGAATACTCTTCTTAATATCGAAATTTAATATATATTGTAACGTACATGATAAATATTAATCTTAATAGCTCCCTCTGCCTCACTAGAGTTGAGATGTCTCAACAGATTAAATTTAGATAATGAACAAGCCTGTACACAGATAGTTACAATCAAGTCCAGTCTATCAATCAGAACTAAGGAAATTAAACTCTTCAACCAAAATTACCAAATATTCATAGATTTAAGTTAAATATTGTTATAGCAAACTAATAAACTTTATTTATGGAACAAAATCAATATAGTTCTGAAAACATGTACTTTACCCGAGTTCTGTTTCATTCCATGGGAAATAATGCCCTCTATGTATTGATATAATTGCTTCAGTGGCGCTCGGGCAACAAATCATCAATTCACTTGCAACTCTTTGAAAACAATCTTCAATAGCTGCATCTAAGAATTGTATCAAAATTATAATCAAAGTACCAAATTCACAAATATCAGTACAATGCATTATACTAGCATATTTGATACATATTAAATTTGCATCAATGCTGAACAATTTGGTACTTTGGGATTATCCCGTGGACCATTTTGCGTACTTTGGGATTATCCCCTGGACCATTTTCGTATTTTGGGATTATCCCGTAGTCCATTTTAGTACTTTGGGATTATCCCGTTCACCATTTTCGAATATGGGATTAGTCCACCATTTTGCATCAAAATTAAAATCAAAGTACCAAATACACAAATATAAGTACAATGAATTATATTAGCATATTTGATGCCTATTGAAGCTGCATCAATGCTGAACTATTTAGTACTTTAGGATCATCTCGTCGACCACTTTTGTTCTCTGGTATTATCCAGTCGACCATTTTCGTACTTTGGCATTATCCCGGGGACCATTTTCGCACTTTGGGTCTATCCAGTCTAACATTTTTGTACTTCGGGATTATCCCGTTCACCATTTTCGTATTTTGGGATTATCCCGTAGTCCATTTTAGTACTTTGGGATTATCCCGTTCACCGTTTTCGTATATGGGATTAGTCCACCATTTTGCATCAAAATTAAAATCAAAGTACCAAATACAAAAATATAAGTACAATGGATTATATTAGCATATTTGATGCCTATTAAAGCTGCATCAATGCTGAACTATTTAGTACTTTAGGATCATCTCGTCGACCACTTTTGTACTCTGGTATTATCCAGTCGACCATTTTCGTATTTTGGGATTATCCCGTGGACCATTTTAGTACTTTGGGATTATCCCGTTCACCATTTTCGTATATGGGATTAGTCCACCATTTTGCATCAAAATTAAAATCAAAGTACCAAATACACAAATATAAGTACAATGGATTATATTAGCATATTTGATGCCTATTAAAGCTGCATCGATGCTGAACTATTTAGTACTTTAGGATCATCTCGTCGACCATTTTTGTACTCTGGTAGTATCCAGTCGACAATCTTTGTACTTAAGGATTATCCCGTGAACCATTTTCGTACTCTAGGATTATTCCGTGGACCATTATCGTACTTTGGGATTATTCCGTGAACCATTTTCGTATTTTGGGATTATCCCGTGGACCATTTTCGTACTTTGAGATTATCCCGTAGATCATTTTAGTACTTTGGGATTATCCCGTGGATCATTTTCGCCATATAAATAGTGTATATATGCATCATAAATAAATTATTCTTGTTTCGGCTGCTTTATACCAAGAAGTGAAAAAAAAATATCCTTGGTGTAGGAAACACCTAGATCCAAAAGTTGTGTATGGTATTTAGCTACACCGCTTTAGTCTAAAGTAATTTGGAGCAGAGAAACATGAAAATATTTTACAGAGTACATATGAGGATCAGTAAAGTTATCACCAATTAGCCAAATGGATACTGTTTTGGGTTTGATGGCGTGCGCACCTTATTTGGACGTCATCACACTTTTCAATTGTGTTCAAGAGTAGTAGCTAACAGCGCGCATGCGTCGTCATTGCATGCGGTTGCTATGGCGACAGCTGCTGCTTGATAATTTTTTTAGAATTCTTTTCTTTTTCTTTTCACCAGCAGACATTTTTAGTGTATTTACACAATAATAATTTAAAGTATTGTTATATTCTTTTTATTATTAACTTATAATTACTGTCTTGACGGTGATTTTAATACAAATATGAATACTGACGAAGGAAAAGTACTTTGTGACTTCTTGAAATACGATTGAATTGAACATCAATTGAAACAGTTTTTGCAATCCATGATATGAAATGTTGTGGCATTTATCGGAGTCAATCCAGAAGAGAAAAAAAGCATTTGACCAACGAGTAACCAGTAATAGTAATAAAATTAATACAATTTTTTTTAATTAATTTTCTGTTCGCATAATTTTGCTCACTTAATTGAACAAAACTGAGAAATATATTCTCGCCAGAACTTTTTTTATGATAAAATATAAAGATAGAACTATTAATTTAGGATGATATACAATATATTTTACAGTTAGTTAACTAAATAAAGATACACAGCAGAGAAAGAAAAATATATGGAGTAGAACTAGAACTAAGCTTAAGAAACCGAAACAGAGAAAAATCAAATATTGAAAAACTACTTAATACATTTAAAGATATTAAAGGTTCAAATATAATTATACTTATTTCCTAACGAAAGACATACTTACATATTTTAACCGCAAACTTTTGTTTCATTAGATATTGTATAGCGGCGTGGAAGAAAGCAAAGTAACACTAACTCTTGTCTGATGTAAACAAACTGCTGACGATATCTAAAGTGCTCCAGCGTTGTTGATTTAGAAAGCGAAAATGACTCATTTATTACGTGAATGATCACGAGTTTGGTAGACACTATAGGTGTTTAGATTTAACTACAGACTTTAAATTATGCATGAAAGCTTTATTTGACATCAACATGAAATAAAGTGTTCTTTGGCGCAAATTTTTAGATTGTTCAACATTAAATTTAAAGAGTTTTTACACCACAGTTTTAACAGTGTGAAGATAACAATAGTTAGAGGATTTTCTACCTGAAAAAGAAATGGAAAAATCCAATTTAATTGAGAGTAATCGTGGAATTGAAGGGCTTCTAAAGCCTTGTTTGCACTGTCTAAGTTCTTAAATCCGAGAAATTGGATGATTCGCCGATACTATCCAAGTTCTTGAAAGTCACTGATTGGTCAGATGGAAAACCTGCGCGTGCGCATTGTTTATATTCAACATTATAAAATCATACTTACATGAATTTAAAATTACTAAATAAATTCAAATAAAAGCAATAACACAAACAGTTTAATTTATTTGGATTAAAATATATGAAAACGGACAACGAAATGAAATAATCTGATGTCTGCTTATTGACGTCATAAGACTTAAGAGGCTGATTGGTTAAAGGAGTAAAAACTTAGATGGAAAGTAGAACATGCTCTACTATCATCCAAGGACTTGGACTAAGGACATGGATGATCGCTTACACAATCCAAGCTCAAAGCAAAACAAGTTTCCATCAATTTCAATCAATCTCCGTCCAAGAACTTGGATCGTATAACCAGGCCTTAATTTTTCGTTTAATGTTTTGTAATCTCACAACTAGGAAGTCTCCATAACAAGAAAGGTCTTCTAATGACAATGACTAAGAATATTTTCTCCGTATAACTGAAAGAACTTAATAGAACCGTCGTTGAACAGCAGACCCAATTTTATGGGTTTACGACTACTAAAGTTCACCTCCGTATCCTTGTAATTTTGAACCCAGTCCAGAAGACAAGGGAACTCCTGGATCGAGTATTGGGAGAAATTTTCCTTCGTGGAGGACTTTTTGATGGAGCTAACTCGCATTTGAGCGACATGGAGAGGAAGACAAAGAGAACCTCCTATAGTTAGCCTGACGGCAAGGAGACTCTAGCCCATGATCAGTCTACCACTGAGGATATTTCACTTCAGCTCTGTGGTCGGTGCAAGCCGGAAGAGGAATTCGTATCGACTGGGATTCGAACCCGGTTTGCCGCATTGGAAGGCGCACGCTCTATCCTCTGAGTCATCGTGACTCTAATTGAACTGTTGAGAATATGTATTGTAATGTTCACCTGAATTATTTTTAATGTAGGTAACATGTTTTAACAAGATTTTTGTACGTGTTTACTTACATACATCCTTGCAGTAGAATATATGTATCATTAAACCCAGAGTCAAATCTCCACCTTCTGGGTAACAATCTTCCACAGCGTTTTTAAGGCAGTCGAACGGGCAAACACTGAAAATTAAACACTACTTATTAAAAAGTATTAAACATGATATACTAACTATTTATAGAAACAATTTAAGTTTTCACACAACTGTTTGATAAAGGGATTTATACTTAACTTTAAATTCACCATTCATGGATTTTTGTTTTAAGTGAGAAAATTTATAATTTCGTCTAGTCCAGATTTGAAATGTGAAGCGTCGCTGGATATTTTATCACTTTTTTCTGAAGTCGATCAATGAGATTTGTATTGTAACTCGAGGTCTTAACTTAGTTGACATTTGGAATTTTGATTAATTGTCGTACAGGCTTTATATTTTACAGACTAGATCTTTGTTTGATATTTTTAGTTTTATTCTCAAAATCAGTGAAAAATAACCCTAAAACTTGATGTTCTTGTACATAAAAAAAGCAGAACCAAAACAAATACTGATAAACACACCATGTTTAAAATTATAATTATTATATGTAGATTAGTTAAAAGGACTAATATTGTAAGAAATCACTGAAAGTTTGCTTGTTTTTAAAAATGTAAAAAGCTTTATACCTCGCAAATCATAATTTTTCTACTATTATAAATAAAAATTAATAAATAATGTCTAAAAACTCATTTTACTGGGAATTATTTTTGTATAATTGAACATCATTGTGAAAGAAAAATTTTCAATTTATTTGTTTAAAAACTTTTTGAGATATTGCGAAACACGCAAAACATGAAATTAGCATTAAGGAGTAAGGAATTTTAACTGCTCTACGGCCTAGAATATTGGGACCATATTTACCTGTTGGGACTATCCCTGATTGAGGGTTATGAATCGTAATTTCTCCAAAAAGGCATGTTTATACAAAAAAAAAAGTAAGTTTTTGTACATGGTTTCGTAATTTAAAACATCCTTTACATTAGAATACTTAAAGTAAAACCATAAAACAATTAAGAATTAGTCTTAAGACGTGAAAATCCGATCGTTAGATAAAAAGTTATTCAGGGTGTTCAATCTTTTAGAACACGTTTAGAATCTAACTAAAAAGTCTTTTACAATTAGTGAATGGGAATTGAATAATTACGCTACATTATTCCCTCTCTAGAATTTCATCTTTAATATAATTTGATGAATAGAAATCGCTAGATGATTCATTTCTGTTTTAGAGAGGAAGGGAAAGTAGTATTTAGGTCACCGGGCTTTGAGCGCTAGTCGTGAGATGTGTATTAAGTTCACGGTTGTGGGTCTGGTCACTCCTGTGTTGCAGTTAGCCGCCGAGTTTGCTCAGGCTCCCGTTGTGTGTATTCAAGACTGAGTCGCAACAGCGTGAAGACAATATCGCAGCCACAAATAGCAAGCCAACTGTTCACTGTGTTCCATTCATCAATCTAGACCAGGGGTTTCCAACTTACAAGCAATTAAGAACACCAGTCAAATGGCGGGCCGCAAATTTATCAAAATTTCATATAGGACTCTTATGTTTGTAGGAACATGAAATATTACTGTCAGATTTTTATCAAGTTGTACAAAACAAAAGTATTGAATTACAAATTAAAATCAAAAATAGATTTTTAAGCAACACGCGCAATTATTTTTGTATTTGAAAAAATATTTCTTGGATGCAAAACCTGAGAAGTAAATATTTTATCGTCGTTGGTACGTTAAATTTCACAGAAACGAAGAAATTAGGTTTTTTTAACAAAAGAAAAGTATTTTAAACCCATATAGATTATTTATGAAAATTGTCCGCAAAAAATGACAACTAATATATTTCAGTTCGTGGACCAAAAAAAAAAGGCTTCGAGTGCCGGGTGCGGCCAGCCACTTGGTAACCACTGATCTAGACCTGTTCAAATCGAGGTTAGACGTTTTCAGATCTCGTCCTTAAGTCACCAGTATGCTACCAAAGTCAGCCTTCATCTATCAAAAGGTACCCCAAAACAGAATCTAGTTGGAACGTTGAAAACAGTGTTTATCTCGTTGCGCTGCCGAGACGCAGTAATATCCGATTCTCGGTAATGATATCATAAAGAATATGTAACCTTTATTAGGATTAATACGCGTTTGATATAGTAGTAAACGGAAATTGAATAATTGTAATGGTAGTTGCAGTCAACTTTAATATAAATATCGTTTGTCGAGAACAGCGCTGCGTATCGGTAAACTTTCGAACTATTCTTCTTTATTTCTCAAAATTAGTTCTCTAAATGGTATGTGTATTGCATAGCCATCAGAAATATCAGATTATTTTTACTGCTATTGTTATTTACAGCCTGTTGAAAGTTTGAGTTTCATTACATACACTACAATAAGTTATTATTCTTAGACTGTAATATAAGTTAATATTCTTGTATTGGAATATCTTACATTTCGCACGAGTTTTTTTCATTCCACACATCATCGTTCAGCGTAGCATGCAGATCATCCAACATGACTGGGCAACATTGTGCAAGTTTATTCTTCATCATGCGAACACATAGGCCAATAGTTTGCTTCACTTGATCTAATTAAATAATTACGTGTTGAAATACAAGTCCCTGGCCAAATTATTAGACGCACTATAAGATTCTATCTAAAATCTCAATTGTAAGGTGATACTATACAATTTTATTGTTTTTAAGCGGCTGAAACCGGTTTGCACTTGTATAAGTTCGTGTATCAATTGGTTAACACTACAATGCAATGCGTTAAAAATAGATACAAATAGGAAGTATATAAAAAATCTTCTGAATAAAAACCCTTTACATGTATGTTTATAAATAAAAGTATTGCATGTAAACTTGTATAAAACAAGTAATTATTGAAAAGTTTCATTGTCTCTAATAATTTGATTTAATTATTATAATATACTAGTATAATACCTGATATAATAAATATTCTATATTTATATAATATATCGTCTAATTTATCCAATCGTTGAATTTACATTATATTTCGTCTAATTTAACCAATAGATTAACATTAATAGACACGAAAGTAAACAAGTACAAACCGGTTTCAGTCGAGTGAAAACAATAAAATTGTATAGTATCACCTGATAATTATGATTTTATATAGAATCTTATAGTGCCTCTAATAATTTGCCCAAGGAATCTATATTACTAAAAATTGCTTTTTGGAAACAGCATAATTCGGAAAAAAATATTCCAAACTTTTTTTAAATAACTTTTTTCAAATTTTAACTTAATTATTAGCGTATATGAGAAAAACGTTTTAAAATTTTAAGTCAAAACTCAAATGAAAATTAAAGAAACAGTTGGTTTTTGCAGTTGCTCATTATGGTAAATCCTCAAAACTAACATTTCAATTTCTGGAGGATATTGATGGGTGGCAGGGCTTACTAAAACAATTATTGTACAGAAATGCATGAGCGGAAGTGACGTGNCGATCTCCGAGGTCTGTGGACACAGTGACGTCATGAGGAGGGAAATCGTAGCTTCAGCTCTAAGAGCGGAGTGAACTAGCCCTTCTATTCTCTTTAGCCCTGATCCCTCAGCAGTCATTGCATGCTTGGCGATCTCTGTGGCGTAATTGGCTGACAATATTGGTGATAGTTGAGGGTAATAAAACAATGTGCCAGTGATCTAATGCATCAGCAAAAAAGGAATTACGCTTAAGATTGCGACCAAAATGGGTTATTTTATAAACAGCAAAAAGGCAGACATGTATCTAATCGACGATGTTGCTAATGGTAAATCCGGATTGTATCATGAACGTTTTTTAAGTAGGCGCATGCCTAACATCAAAATGTTTGAGCGATAGCATTGGAAACTTTTCAAAAAGGGTTCATTTATCACTAGTACTGATTTAAGATGTCGATAATAGTAGCATGTCGTCTACATGTCGGCCAGTCACCCACTTGGAGAGTTTTACATGAAGAACGCTTACACTCATTCCATATACAGAGAATCGCAACTTTGTAGACGTTTGATTACCCTCTGCGCATGACTTTCTGCCAATGGTCCTTGCAGTAGAGGGCGTTTCAGTTCCCATTTCATGTGAAACTCACAGATGAGGCGACCTTTACATACGAGCGCGTTTTCTATGTTCATAATTCACATGAGTGGGCAACATGAAACATGCATCCCAGCAACAATTTTCTGCGAATGTTTTGGCAGATATTATGAATGATTACCTAATTGGACCATATCTCCTACCAAACAGACTCAACTTCCACTGTTACCGAATTTTCTAGAAGTGTTTTTAACAGAGTTGTTGCAAGAAGTTCGAATTGGCCTTCGTTATCAAATGTAGTTTCAGCATGATGGCGTGCCTACCAATTTCAATACGGAAGTTCGCAATTACGAGATTACTACTTTTGGTGTGCACTAGATAGGGTGCGCTATGCCAGTTTGATGGCCACCCCGATCACCAGATTTATCGAGTCCCAATTTTTTCCTATGGGGATATTTTAAAGTCCTCCTTTACGAGACTCCAGTTGAAGATTTCGTTGAAGAACTCTTCGTTGGACTTTCATTTACAACTGCACCCCCGCTTGAAACATCCGTCGTTTTCGAATCTCCTACGACGATCCAGGCTTGCATTACTATAAATGGCAGCTATTTTTGAGCATTTTTTCTAAACAGTGCTCTGGAACCACGATGACTCAGGAGATTGAGCGCTCACCTTCCGATCAGGTGAACCGGGTTCGAATCCCAACAGTGGTTGGTCGATACGAATTCCGCATCCTGCTTGCACCGACCACAGTGATGACGTGAAATATCCTCAGCGATCAAGGGGAGTCATACCCATGATCCGTCTGCCACTGAGGATATTTACGTCAGCACTGTGGTTGGTACGAGCCGGGTGCGGAATTCGAATCAATCAGCTATCTCCGGGATCGAACCCAAGTCACCTCATTAGAAGACAAGCGCTCTTTATCCCTGAGCCACCACGGCTAAGAAAAGGGACAATATGATTAATATTGCGTTCCGGCTGTCTTTACTTCCAAGACCATTTGGGACCCAAGAACAATCTGAAGCTGTGTGAACTTCACACCACCCCTTAACAAGGAAGACTCGGGTCTTCAAACTCCACGGCACAGGAAGTAGAGTAAGACATATTTTTAATTTAGGGAATTTATACTTATCTGATCATCACGGGACCAATAATCCAGGGAAACTTCATCAGTGTTTTCCCGTTTACCAGTTATTTCAAACTAAGTTTAAAACGACGTTTGATTTCTTTAACTTCGAGTTCTTAAAACCGTTTGAGTTTTACCAAATACAGTAGATTCCGGCTCTTGGGCCATTAAACTGAACAGCCAATCACATTTAATGCATCAATAAGCAGGTTTCTTACAGAGGCAATTGACAAGAACTTTTTCAAAACAAAAACTATTTTATGTTCTATACACTTACCTGGCAAATTGAAAGGTGGAAATGGAGAAATGTGGACTAAACTATCAAAGCTCTCATCTATAGGAAAACATTTCACGTTAATTTATTTTAGAATGAATTGTTTTAAGTTAAATTTATTAAAAGAAAAAATATTAAGTTAAGAAATAAAAATAAGAGTGAAAAGTAAATTTTTTAATGAGTTATTGAGTAGTTTTGTGTTATAGGGTTTAGATTTCAAAGTTTAGATTTCAGAATTTGGAAAACCTAAAAAAAAACTAGTTTCTTTTTTTTGTCACTTGCTTTTCTAACTTTACTGTAACTTCTCCATCATTCTGTAACCAATTTTATTTTATATCATTATTATCATATTCACTAATCTTTTAATTAGTCTAATTAATATTTTTTTAACCAGGGTTGGCTACAAATTTAAGATTTAAGATAAATTATCGTAAGATATCAAATAAAAATTATAATTATTTCTTCAAATTTAAAGTTTTCAAAATAATCTAAATTTTTTTTGTATACTTCATTAGTTACACTTATAAATATCTAACAGACAGCAGTGTACTTTATTGATATTTTCTCGAGAAAAAAAATAAAATAAAAATTCACCAAATCTTGAATGCCAGGAAAATGACATATTAAATTAGAAATTTAAAAAACAGTCATTTTAAGTTAATAGTAAGTAACTCAACTTAAGCCTTTGTTTTAAATGAACCATAAATTGCTTAAATTAATTCTTTTTATTCGGTGTAGAAAGAATCAAAATTTTTTTTGTTGCTGATATGTACAGAATAAAATTGTGTATAATAATCAATCATCAAATAAATAAATAACTTTGATTACAGCCAACCATATTACAATCATACATAAACTTGGTATTAGGTTAATATTTGTTTTTCCTCCTTACAGTATTAGCAGTTAAAAAAAAAATTGGTAACACTTCAATGTCCTGGAATTCATAAGTCAGGAAAATGACAGCCAGGATAATGACAAATTTGCCATTTTATAACACATAACTTCACTTTAATTTAATATTTTGAACTAAGACGTTTACATTCTGCAGAAAACAATAGGATTTCTTAAAATAACTCAGATAAATCTATGTAGTTCATGTTATTAATGATTTCAAGAAGCCAGGAAAATGACAACACAAAAACNAAATTGTGTACTACAATTTTTAATGTATGTGTATTTCATATACAAACTACTTATTATTTACTGGCATAAGTACACTAATATTTTTTCTTAAATAGTTGTGAATCATAAATACTTACAATTCGCCCCATAATCGTATATAATAGCATCCATCAACTCCAGCATTACCTGTGAGTTCTGACACAAGAACGCAAATGGTTCGTAACAGAGTTTCGAACACCACCTAAAGATATTAATTGTTTTAATTAAACGTCAAGCGTGTATATCTTGATCATTGAACTGTAAAACCTGTGATGAGACATCTCTTTCAATTTCGAGTTGAAAAATACGAAGGATTGTCTTATGGAACATTTTATCTCACGTTGACTCTTAACTAAACGTTTATTTACACTTTAAAGAGAGTTGTAAAATCGTTAACAAAGCTCCACGTATTCAGTTTCCGGATTAAAACTCGTGTGATGAAAATAAGCTGAACCTCAATGATAAAACAAAACAGTTTATTTTAAAATCTTAAAGAAACAAAGTATGAATTTTAGTCATAGTTATTCGAAACATCCTTAGATTACATTACAAACATAGAAATTATTTAACAGAACCCATTTTTCAAAAAGCAAACTAACTCACATCGAAAATCAACAAATTGCTCGAGCAAGAGCCCCAACACGCACGCCCAAACAGTATACGTAATAGTTTACGCAGTTAAAGAAAAGAACAACTTATTTCTTCTTAACGAAAACAGGGTTTTATCTTATATATTGGTCCCGCAGTGAACTGATCGTTAAGACACGGCTCCCATCAGATCACCGAAGTCAAGCATCACGGGCTGCGGTCTGTGTGCGGGTGGGTGACCACTTGGATTAGTCTGCGTAGGGACCGAGGGTGTGCGGTATTGGTCCTCGTTAAACTGAACTACCGTAAAGTGCTCGACTTCGCGTGCAGGTCGTCGGGCTACCGAAGCAGGGGTGCCATCTCCTCTGCAGAGGATCAAAATTGTGATGGTATGTCTTCGGATCATCCTCAGGGATGTTTCCCAGACCATCGCCAATAGCCCATTGTGCAGCTCTAGTGTGACGTAAATAAAATACCTACCTATCTTATAAATTGTAACATCTACTTGCGGCTGAACTAATCGTGGCCGTTGAAGCACAATAACTTCAAAATTTGAACGATAACTTAAAATTTAATATATAAATATAAATTTAAAAGAATAAAGCTAATTTTTAATAATAAAACACGTTATATATAACCTGTAGTATTAGAAAAATCACCATTAAAAATCTTTAGTTCATACATGATTCATTTTATGAGAATCACAATTTTGCAAAATTATAGAAATAAATATTTCAAACATTATACAAGGAATTGCATTCAACAGAAAATTAAGAGAAAAAGCTATATTTAAGATTAATTATCTATTGGTAATAAGTCCCGCAGTGAACTGATCGTAAAGACACGGTTCCAGGACGAACATCGAAGTCAAGCATCACTGGCTGTGGTCAGTAAGCGGTTGGGTAACGACTTTAATCAGTCTGCGTAGTGACCTATAGTGCGCGGTATCGTTCATCGTTAAACTGCTGTGCCTTAAAGCGCTCGACATCGCGCACAGGTCGTCGGGCTACTAAATCAGGGGAGACATCCCCCCTGCAGAGGATCAAAATTGCGATGGCATGTCTTTGGATCATCCTCAGGTATGTTTCCCAGACCGTCGCCAACAGCCGATGGTGCAGTTCTAGTCCAACGTAAATAAAGTACCTGCGTGCCTATTGGTAATAAGCTCAATATAACTGTCGATCATTTGATTATTTCCTCCGCAGTTTTTAGAGATACATCTCGTATGTTATCGCTACCAGAAAAAATCTCTAGTACTCTTCCTAAACTCCTTTTTAATGGAAGAAAACAGCCAGAATTAATAATCACTTGATTACTCACCTTGATCATTACTTTCGCCTACCTTAATATTGTGTCTGTTGGAATACCGTCCCGTAGTGGACTGATCGTTAAGACACGGTTCCCAGCAGATCACCGAAGTCAAGCATCACTGGCTACGGTCAGTGTGCGGGTGGGTGACCACTTGGATCAGTCTGTGTAGGGACCGGCGGTGTGCGGTATTGGTCCTCGTTAAACTGTGCTACCGTAAAGTGCTCGACTTTGCGCGCAGGTCGTTGGGCTACCGAAGAGGGGTGCCATCCCCTCCGCAGAGGATCAAAGTTGTGGTGGCATGTCTTCTTATCATCCTCCGGGATGTTTCCCAGACCATCGCCAATAGCCCATTGTGCAGCTCTAGTGCAACGTAAATGAACTACAACAGCAACATGTCTAAAAATTCGCGCTGGACGAGCTCTTTGCGTAAGCTTATAGCTCTGTATTTTCATTAACGAGGTTATTTTAAGTTTGAGACTATTCAATGGCACCATCTAGGACCCAGAGGACCTTGGATGCGTCTAGGACCATCTAGGACCTTGCATGCGTCACAGACCGTTTTACTGAGAGGTATCATTCATGCACATTCCATCCATTCATCCATTCGCTGATCATAATTCTGACCTGCACCTGAGAATGATCAATATCCCACCCAGTGCCTACAGAGTTATTAATTTGTTCTGGGAAAATGGAAGACTTAGTTACTCCAACAGATTTAGCGTGCAAAAATCGGGTCTCCGGTCCGCGGAATTTGAACTAACGACCTTTTGGTCACTAGTCCAGCACCCTACCAACCAGGCTATCCCATTCCCCACTTCTGACGACTTTGAAGTCGAGATAGATGCTCGTATTTTCACCGAATTCGGAAACTTTGAGTCAGCTTTTGCTTTATCATCTGCTATTATACCTTTTGTTACTCTAGCTAATTAAATATAGTTTAAATTTAAAAACTGCTGTTCTCCCATCGAAATGTCTCATAAAGGACAAACTATAAGAAACATCATAAACAATGGTGCAAAATATCATCGAATTTATGAAATATTTATTGTTAAAAAATGCACATAAAGTTTGCGAATGCCAAACGATCGCCAAATAGCAACATTGTTCAGGGTTGCTCACAACCTTCTCCCAAAAATAGCGAAATAGTGTAGTTCGTTCACCAGAAGTTGAGACTTGGCTCCACCTCCTGGGACGCAGAGTTCATTTCAGCGCGGGAGTTAGAAGAGAAACATCTCCGTTGTTGAAATTGAGACAACCCTTAATTTGCGCCAAACACAAAAAGTGAATTATTTTTCAGTCATTACTTTGCTTTATCATCTGCTATTATACCTTTTGTTACACTAGCTAATTAAATATAGTTTAAATTTAAAAACTGTTGTTCTCCCAGCTAAATGGCTCATAAAGGACAAACTATTCACTCAAAAGAAAGAAATATCATAAGAAATGGTGCAAAATATAATCAAATTTATGAAATATTTATTGTTAAAAAAATGCACATAAAGTTTGCGAAATAAATATTTTTGCCCAACGATCGCCAAATAGCAACATTGTTCAAGTTTGCTCACAACCTTCTCCCAAAAATAGCGAAATAGTATCGTCGCATGCCACGTGATGAAGGTGGAGCCAAGTGTCGTCGTATGCCACGTGATGAAGGCGGAGCCAAGTGTCGTCGCATGCCACGTGATGAAGGCGGAGCCAAGTGCCAACTCCTGTTGAACGAGCTATATATCTCTTCGTAAAAAAGTATTGTATGTCCTATTATACGGCGTAGATGATATTTCGCGGATTTAACAACCGCCTCCCATACACCTCCCATGTGAGGTGCTGAAAGTGGATCATAATTCAACCTGATATTTTTTATCAGTTAGATGATGAAACACTTTATCTTGATCAGCTATGGACACATCAAGTTTTGGTCTTTTGGTAATATTTTATATGCACCAAGGAAGTTTGCCCCAAACTTAAAGACAACATTGCCAACGTTTGACAATGAAATGCTTTAAAACAGCAATGAATGCTTCTGATGTCATGTCACCAGCTAATTCCAAATGAATTACTCTTGTTACAAAGCATACAAAAGGTGCAATGTAAGTGTAAAGTGCTATACCAAAAAAAGCTTAATCATTTAGGGTTCCACGGCAGTAAAAAAATTGGGAGCCTCAGCCTTAAACATTGATCCTTTATCTGTTTCAGCTTCGGAAGTTGTAGAGAGGAATCATCTACCATACTTCATGTTTTGCAGACTTAATTTTCCGGAACTAAAAAAATTCAATGAAATAACGAATTTTAAGTGTGCCTCAGGTGCTAAGAACGCCAGACTTGAGAAGAATTCCAAAAGATGACTTTAAAAGTTGTTTCGGAAACTTTTGCAATCAACTTTAGAAACGCTTTATATCGGAGGAAGATATATGAAAACATATTAAATGGGTATGAAATTCACATAGTCAGTCGTGGGTTCATAGGTCAATCGCGGAATTTTTTTAATCGCACCTCGAACAATAAAATGAACGAATCAATCAGAAATCTTTTATGAAGTTAAGCTATCTTACTTAAGTCCATCTCTGTCTGTATGCATAGGCACATTCAGCACTTTTGCAGCAATGACAGTGAAAAGTTCGGGGCAGCATGCCTTCATCTGACGTTCGTTGTCACGTAGACATTGGGAGATAGCTAGTCCCTCTGCAATGATGAAAATGATATTTAATATCAGATATAATTTAGTTTATTTTATAAACCGGCGTTGTACAACTGGTCCAATTCTGAGTTTACGACTATCCATACTCAAATCAGTAGCTCTGTAATTTTGAATTCAACCAAGAAGGCAGTGCAACTCCGGGATCAAACATATTGATAAGCTAATCTTCGTGGAGAACTTTTTGATCGAACGAACCCGTATTTGCATTACATGTAGAAGAATCCCACCCGCGGTTAGCCAGTGAGAAAAAGAAATTCTAACTTATGAACTATCACAGAGGACATTTACATCAGCGCTGCAATCGGTGAGACCCGGGACCAAAACTCGAATAAACCAGCAACTGCTGATATTTGAACCTTTACACTGAATTAGAAGGCAGACGCTCTCAAGCTTTGTCCTCTGAATCACCACGACTCTAATGGCAGATATATTTAATAATCCTCGTTGATCAAATTTTTTGGGTTTACGACTATTAATGTTCAACTCCAAAGCCTTGTAATTTTGAACCTAATACAGAAGACTAGGGATTTCCTGGATCAAGTATTGGGAGAAATTTACCTTCGTGGAGAACTTTTCAGTGGAACTAACCCACATTTGCGTTACATGGATAAGGAAATCACAAAAACCTCCCACAGTTAGCCTGATGGCAAGGGGACTCTAACCCACGATTAGTCCAACACTGAGGATACTTTACGTCAGCACTGTGGTCAGTGCAAGCCGGATGTGGAATTCATATCTACCAGCCATCACTGGGATCCGAACCTGGCTCACCTAATTGGACGACAAACACTCTATTCCCTGAGCCAGTGCAGCTCTAATAGCAGATAGTACAGTTCCGTTAAAGTTTGATAGGTGGAGATTCAAAATAACAAGCCGCGACCTATTAGAATTATTTTATGTTTGTCTTTGGTGGCCTCACATTAAAAACCTACGAAAACTAACCAATAACAGGTTTTTACGAAAAAACCACAAAAACCATCAAATGATACGTTTTTACGAAAGGAAAGAAGGGATGAAAAAATGGAGAAACTCGAATTGTAATATTTAGATAAATGCGGTAGCGATTACGATGTAGTTTTTTACGCTGATAAAAGTCAAGAAAACATCAGAATATAAGACTAATTTTAAATAAATAACCCGTCCCGCAGTGGACTGATCATTAAGACACGGTTCCCAGCAGATCACCGAAGGCAAGCATCACTGGCTGCGGTCAGTGTGCGGGTGGGTGACCCACTTGGATCAGTCTGCGTAGGGACCGAGGGTGTGCGGTATTGGTCCTCGTTAAACTGTGCTACCGTAAAGTGCTTGATTTCGCGCGCAGGTCGTTGGGCTACCGATGCGGGGGTGCCATCCCCTCCGCAAAGGATCAAAATTGTGATGGCATGTCTTCGGATCATCCTCAGGGATGTTTCCCTAGACCGTCGCCAATAGCCCATTGTGCAGCTCTAGTGCGACGTAAATGAACTGCAACAACAACAAAATAAATAACCCAAAGAAACTGAAGGCGGTATTACTAGATTAAACAACTTCATTCACATCAGAAACATACAAATTTGAAATGACAGTCGACATGTTTCAAGCTCTCAAAAATTGGCACCCATTTTAGAGACCTGACAAACATAAATGAGTAGAAAGAAAGTAATTTGAGATATAAAACGTAAAGTAGCCAACGAAAAATGGAAAATAAAGGTGCGAAACACAACGTGAAAAACTTCAGCGACCGAGAGAGAATAAAAATAAACACGAAAAGAAAACACTGTGGCTGAAAGGGTCAAATCAGGGTAAAATGCATTTCCATGTGCTATGGAGAGGTGGTGAGGAACTAATGTCGTTAACAAGGAAATCAGCATTCATAGGAGGGAAACAAGATTCCGAAGCAACAAGATGAGCTGATGGGTGGAAATAAATTTTGGCATTGTCAAAATTGAATTTATACCCAAGATTCCAACAATGCGCAGTATTTAATGATTGATACTACTTATGTTTTTCTAGTGTCTCACCTTTAGTTTTCTTTTTTCCGTTGGCAACTTTTTGTTTTATTGTTCAAATCCCTTTTCTTCTTTTTCACGTCTGGCAAATTTTTGAAAATGGCGTGGTCCTATTTTTGAACTCTCGAAACATGTCGACTGTTATTTCCAATCTGTATATTTATGAAGCGAATGAAGCTTATTAATCCAATAAGACTAATAATTTAGATGTCATAAGGGTTTCAAATACAATATGTACAATGTCTGACTTTTATCTATTTACGCATCTACTATTACTATCTAAGCAAGTAAAGTAATATTTCTTATATATTTTATTAAAATATATAAGAATTCTATATTGAATAAAATTACGGACGAATGAATAAGCCTAATATTTCAAAAGTAAAGAAAGACTAATACTATTTTTTTAATTGTGTTTTGTATTATTAAAACAGTTATAACTTCTAATCTATTTATCCATTCAAATGACGTTTTATTTCATTTGATTGTACTTAAATAATTAATGTAGAAAAGTTGTCTTCCTTATATAGATATAAATTAGTTAACTTCAAATGCAAAAATAAGTACAATTTGCATGTTTAAATAAACACCACACTATTCTTATGTAAGAGTAAATGTAAAATATTAATTATAAAGGTTATAATTATATTACTCAGAAATTAAATATAAAGGCCAATGACTGAGTGACGGCTCTTCGCACTCTCGTGTCACAGGTCCTGGATTAAACCCTAGGGCCGGGAAAGGTTGTTCCAGCCTTTCATCCCTTCAGTGGGTTGATAAAATGAGTTCCAAGCATGGTTGGGGACAAAACACTGAGGGTTCCAGATTCGATTGACCCCTCAACCGGAACATTTGCTCCTGCACCCCAGAACCCATGTCAAGAAAACAGAGACGGGCACAGTAGATTTCGGTCCTCTATAGGCTGTCAAGCCACTGAGTTTAGTTTAGAATCTCCTTAGTTTCTTAAAAGTCTATTTAAGCGCTACTTTTGAAAACAATAATAAAAACTTCAGTTTCTTACCTTCTGAAGAGAATGACGTTAATTTTTTACCATTCTTTTCTGGAAGTTTGCGATGATAAAACATTTCCATTGATGAAGGTGCTATAAAGAGAATACTATTTTCATTCATTCACAATAATAAAAAATTCAAAGGAATTTATTTGCTACAATAAAATAAAAAGTGTTTCTTCATTTATAAAGACAATATTAAACTCTTTAATTTGGTGACACATCTAATAACTTCCTAGCAGATCCTTGAATCATAGTGGCTCTAATCCGTGGTGCAAATTGAATCACGACCCAAACTTGGAAGACAGGGACTTATGACTGAGACAAAATGTACTGGAAAATATAA
This sequence comes from Parasteatoda tepidariorum, assembly GCF_043381705.1. Classification (NCBI taxonomy): domain Eukaryota; kingdom Metazoa; phylum Arthropoda; class Arachnida; order Araneae; family Theridiidae; genus Parasteatoda; species Parasteatoda tepidariorum. Next base: position 75,628,852 of record NC_092212.1, read on the forward strand.
GTTAAATTATTAATCTTTTTTTTAAATCATTAGTATTTAACCCTTTAGAAAAATAATGATTCAATTAATTAGTTCGCAGACTGATCCAAGTGGTTAACTACCCGTGCATTGATCACAGCCAGTGATGCTTGACTTCGGAGATCAGCTGGGAATCTTGTCTTAACAACCAATCCACTGCGGGACACTTTCTATTTCAGAAACAGTTCTCTGGATTTAACACATATTCTTGTTGTTGTTGTTGTTCATTTACGTTTCACTAGAGCTGCACAATGGGCTACTGGCGACGCTCTGGGGAACATCCCTGAGGATGATCCGAAGACATGTCATCACAATTTTGATCCTCTGCAGAGGGGATGGCACCCCCGCTTCGGTAGCCCGACGACCTGCAGGCGAATAAGTAATTTTTTTTACAAATAGTAAATTCAGGTATGATTTTGAACTACAACATTTATTAACACTGAAAGGTCAGAACTCATCTTTATCCTCCGAATTTTTTTTTTTTTTTTAATTTAAAAATTAAGTTCTATTTAAATTTACGTGTCTTAGAGTTTTTGAATTGAGAAGACAAAAATGAAACAAACGTTGATATCCCAATACATTTATGACGTAATAACTGAAATCCTTAAATTTTAAAATAATATGTNTAGAAAAATAATGATTCAATTAATTAGTTCATTAATTCAAAAAACAGCAGTATGTTAAGAATATTAATTCATTTTCTTAATTATATTTGATTAATAGGACCTTCTACTTCCGTTGTAGTTATTGTAGTTCATTTACGTTTCACTAGAGCTGCACAATGGGCTACTGGCGACGCTCTGGGGAAACATCCCTGAGGATGATCCGAAGACATGTCATCACAATTTTGATCCTCTGCAGAGGGGATGGCACCCCCGCATCGGTAGCCCGATGACCTGCAGGCGAATAAGTCATTTTTTTTACAAATAGTAAATTCAGGTATGATTTTGAACTACAACATTTATTAACACTGGAAGGTCAGAACTCATCTTTATCCTCCAAATTTTTTGTTTTTTTTAATTTAAAAATTAAGTTCTATTTAAATTTACGTGTCTTAGAGTTTTTGAATTGAGAAGACAAAAATGAAACAAACGTTGATATTCCAATACATTTATGACGTAATAACTGAAATCCTTAAATTTTAAAATAATATGTCTTTCGATTTTTTTTATTATTCAAATTTTTTGCAATCCATGAAAACTCTGAATAAATATTACGCTTCATGTCGTTGCAAAATTGAAACACAGATTTCAATATATCGGCATTTGACTATAAATGGAACCAACTTCTCCGTCATGATATTGCATATTTGAAGCAAGCCTCTCTCTCTTTTGAAAATATTCCGCTTGCGACCAACAGATGGCCCCAAGAGTCTCGATGCTAGACAAAATGCAAGGAAAGGACCAGACATCACACTGGATCAAATATAAAGTATCCAGACAAAAGTGCAAAATGCCTAACTGTAATAAATACGGGTTGCACACCTTTGCCTCACGAATGACAAGTATTATAATATAAAAAGTATTAGTATATATTACATTATTAGTCTTTAATAGGGTTTTTGTTCATTAATTCATGTTTTCTACATTCTTTGTAGCTTAAAAAATAACAGTGGACTGATCGTTAAAACACGGTTCCCAGCAGAGATCCGAAGTCAAGCATCACAGACTGTAAGCAATGTACGGGTAGGTAATCACTTGGATCAGTCTGAGAAGGGCCCGTGGATGTGCCGGTATTGGTCCTTGCTAAACTGTTCTACCGCAAAGGGCTGGATTTCGCATGCAGGTCTTCGGGCCACCGAAGAGGGGGTTCCATCCATTTTGCAGAAAATCAGAATTGTTACGGCATGTCTTCGGATCATCCTTAAAAACTTTCCCCAGACGGTCGCCATTGTTAAGCTCTAGTGCGACGCAAATAAACTGTTCAAGAGGAACAATAAACTGCAGCGGTCACCATATCAACGCATGCGTCGTCATTGCATGCGTTGCTGTAGCGAGCGCTACTGTTTACTGTTACTCTTGAACATAAACAACATCTAAAATAACTGTTTCAAAAAATAAAAATAATTCTACTATAATCAAATGCCGTTTTTTAAAAAAAAACAGATTTTGAAACTAACTTACACTGTTCATACATATTAAACAGAAAGGCTATCAACACACGCAAATATAATGCAGATGTTTCATTACAACCGATTGTAGCTCGTATGAGATTTTCATAAGTACATGACCTGAAATTATAAATTTATGAACAATTATTATCATGAAATCACTGAACAAAATGCACTATGTAATCAATTACACGAAAAAAACAATGAACAGCTAACAAAAAAAACTTTCCTTTTTACATCTAAAAGGGATCCTCTCCATTAAAAAAAATTAAAATAAAGTTAAAAACATATTTCAATTTCGAGAAACGGTGTACTAGGCTGAGATGAAGATAAGGTATTTCTAAATTTTCGACTTGTTAATAATTCAGCTCCACTAAACGCGTTCTGGGGACAAAGGAAAGAAAAAATTCGTACACTCATTTGCATGTTGCACTTTGCACTCTTTATCTCTTTCTAACATCACCACTCATTTTTTTCCTAAAATCGTCGTGATACTTTATACAAAGTTAAGTTTAGAACAGTATGCATTCCAGTTGATCATACACTAATAATTTGCTTAACAATCAACTGTAAATAAGTTTTTTTATGCAGTAAGCAATCATTAAAATTCTGAAAATAATTCTTTTTTAATAATATATGTAGTATTTCCAATTAATCGAGCTATTCATAACTGTTTACGATCCGCGTAGTAAATACTAATATTTCACTGACGTTATTGAATTGTTATGACTATTATTTAAATCAGTATGAACTATGAGAACTTACGTGGGTGTGAGGCGCTTTGGAGGAAGAGACACATTCCTGAGGATGGAATTCCAAATCTCGAACATTCCTGGACACATTTTCTCAAGTGTATGGGCCTCATCATCCAGTATACAGTCATCAATTATTTCCAAAACATCAACTGGAATAAAGAAATAACTTTGTTACAATAGATAAATACTTATACACTGACATGATAGAAATCATGGTATACATCTTAATATCGCGTCGCATCTTCTCTAGCTCTACGTAGTGCAGCGACTCGATGTGGAGCTGTTGTTGTTGTTGTAGTTCATTTACGTCACACTAGAGCTGCACTAAAGGCTATTAGCGATGGTCTGGAAAACATCCCTGAAGATGATCCGAAGACATACCATCACAATTTCGATCCTCTGCAGAGAGGACGGCACCCCCGCTTCGGTAGCCCGACGACCTGCACGCGAAGTCGAGCACTTTACCGTAAAACAGTTTAACGAGGACCAAATCCGCACACCCCCGGTCCCTACACAGACTAATCCAAGTGGTCACCCACCCGCACACTGACAGCAGCCAGTGATGCTTGAATTCGGTAATCTGCTCTTGGAACAGTGTCTAAACGATCAGTCCACTGCGGGACGGAAAATTCAGCAATACGGCCTCAATGAGCAGTGATGGCTCAAGGGATAGAGTGTTCGCCTTCCAACGATGAACATCGGGTTCGAATCCCAGCGATAGATGGTAGATACAAATCCGCATCCGGCTTGCACCGAACACAGTGTTGTCGTGAAATATCCTCAGTGAAGACGGATCGTGGGTGAGTCCCTTTGCCGTCAGGCTAATCGTGGGAAGTTCTCGTGGTCTCCTTCTCCATGTAAGGCAAATGCGTGTTAGTTCCATCAAAAAGTCCTCCAAGAAAACAAAATTTCTCCCTAAACTTGATCCAGGAGTTCCCTTGTCTTCTAGTTTGGGTTCAAAATTACAAGGCTACGGAGTAGAACATTAGCAGTCGTAAGCTCGAAAATTGGGTTGGCTGTTCAACGACGGTCATAAAATAAAATTAAATGCGGCATCAATAGATAACCATAATTGCGGAAGTGTTGCGGATGCAGGATTTCGTACACAAATTGACCTCTCTATTACATCCCATTATTATTCGATGGAATTCGTGTCTGACGATTTAGAAGAGCAAATCATTCGCTGGAATTATCCAGAATATTCTTCAAACAAGTTGCGAACTATTAGCGTCTGGTTGACAACTTGGGTCCATGGCCTTATGGGATCTACGCCACACTAAGACTCTCCCATTCGCTCTGACCAGCTGAAATCGTGAATCATCTGTCCAATCTACAATTTTATCGTCGTCTAGGGTGCAACCAATATGGTCAAGAACCCGAGAGAGACACTGGGCATGATGTTGTATTGTTAGTAAAGACACTCCAGTTGATCTTCTGCTGCCATAGCCCATTAAAGCGAAATTTCACCTCACTGTTCCAACAGGCACGTCCATTTTACGTTCCGTATTGATGCTTGCGGTTATTTCACGCAATGTTACTCTTTATTTTATTTTATAACCGTCGTTGAACAGCCGACCCAATTTTCGGGTTTAGGACTACTAATGTTCAACTCCTTAGACTAGTAGTTTTGAACCCGATCTATAAGACAAGGGAACTCCTGGATCAAGTATTGGGAGAAATTGATGGAACTATCCCGCATATGCGTTACATGGAGAGGAAAAACACGAAAACCTCCCAAGCTTAACCTAACAGAACGGGTATCTAACCCATACTCCGTCCACCACTGAGGATATTTTACGTCAGCACTGTGGTCGGTGGAAGATGGATGCGGAATTCGTATCGACCAGACATAGCTGGTATTCGAACTCGGTTCACCTCATTGGAAGGCGNTCCCAGCGATAGATGGTAGATACAAATCCGCATCCGGCTTGCACCGAACACAGTGTTGTCGTGAAATATCCTCAGTGAAGACGGATCGTGGGTGAGTCCCTTTGCCGTCAGGCTAATCGTGGGAAGTTCTCGTGGTCTCCTTCTCCATGTAAGGCAAATGCGTGTTAGTTCCATCAAAAAGTCCTCCAAGAAAACAAAATTTCTCCCTAAACTTGATCCAGGAGTTCCCTTGTCTTCTAGTTTGGGTTCAAAATTACAAGGCTACGGAGTAGAACATTAGCAGTCGTAAGCTCGAAAATTGGGTTGGTTGTTCAACGACGGTCATAAAATAAAATTAAATGCGGCATCAATGGATAACCATGATTGCGGAAGTGTTGCGGATGCAAGATTTCGTGCACAAACTGAAAAGACTCCTGGATCAACTAATAGGAGAAATTTGCCTTTGTGGAGGACTTTTTCATGGAACTAACCCACATCTGCTTTACATGGCGGGGAAGAACACGAGAACCACCTACGGTTAGCCTAACGGCAAGGGGACTCTTACCCATCATCCGTCTACTACTGAGGATATTTCACGTCAGCAATGTGGTTAGTGCAAGCCGGATGCAGAATTCGTAACCACCATCCATCGCTGGGATACGAACCCGGTTTACCTCATTAGAAGGATCTATTAATGTAGAATTCCTTCACAATTTCTAAAATGGAATGTCCAAAATGAAATATCTAGCTCCGATTACCATTCAATGTTTAAAGTCTGTTAATTCTCGTCCTGAGTCCGTAATTACGTCAGAAACATTCTCAGATAAATAACTTAAAGACGAATAAAATTCTGTCAGTCTAATTCCCATACATTGATTTCGTACGCGATACTAGTGCTACGTGCATATTTGCATATTGCGATCCCATGACTTTGCCACCTCAGTGTATATAACAACATTTAAAATTATTAATTATTAACTCATTGAGAGTTCTCAACTTTTTTAAGTCTTAACTTACCAGATATGTTATATGGTGGTAAAGGAGGAAGGTGTTCTATACCTAGTTCTGAAAGTCAACAAAAAATAATAATTGTTATAATATTAATCAAAAATCATACTCGTAATTTCATGTGTCATAGAAAATACAGAGTAAAAAATTAGTATCAATTCTTTTTATTAAATCAGATTTTAAAAAAATATTTGAATCCGTAAGAAAGGAAAGCACTGTTTTCAGAAATTACATATTTTATGAAAATTCTATGAAATCCTCTATGAATTCTCTATTCTATAAAAAAAACATATTTTTTCATAGAATAGAGGATTTAGAGCCGTGGTGGTACAAGGGATAGAGCGTTCGGCTTCCAATGCGGTGAACCAGGTTCGAATCCCAGTAATAGCTGGTCGATACGAACTCCACACCCAGATTTCACCGATCACAGTGCTGACATAAAGTATCCTCAGTGGTAGACGGATCATGGGTTAGAGTTTCCTTGACGCCAGGCTAACCATGGGAGGTTTTCGTGGTTTTCATCTCCTTGTGAAGCAAATGCGAGATAGTTCCACCAAAAAGCCATCCATGAGGGCAAATTTCTCCCAATGCTTGATCCAGGAGTTCCCTTGTTTTCCGGATTGGGCTCAAAATTACAAGACTACGGAGTTGAACATTAGTAGTCGCAAACCCGAAATTGGGTCGGCTGTTCCGGAACGGTTATAAAATAAAATAGAATAGAGGAGTTTTTAATTAAAAAGTTAGTAAAGTATTAATCATTTATAGTATTTATCATTTATTTAATTCAGTAATTAATAGTTAGTATTTATCATTTCAATTATTTATAGTTAGTACTTATTATTTATAAAGCAAAATTCTGTGAATGTGATGATAAAGAAAAAGCATCATTTGTGATTTTCCATTAATGATGATAAAGTGGAAGTGGGAAGAAGGGGATACCAAAAAACGTGGCCCTACACATTTTTGCTAAACTTATAACATTTATTATTAAAAGATTTTATTTTTTGGTAGAAATAGTTAATTACATTTTTTCATACTCTATCTAATTATTACTGTTGTTATACTAACAAATACCAAAGTTTATATAGCTATGCTAAATAGCCAATATTTGTAAATAAAATTTTAAATACAATCCATAGTGATTTATTTCTGAATTACTACACTGAGAAAAAAATTCTGCAAAGTTACAATTCTACATTTCTGGCGAAGACAAAACTACAATTCAGGTTAATAAAACCGAATTGCCTGGTATTTAAACGTCTCATTTGATAATTCTTCCGTTCTCATAGTAATATTTTAACTGAAACTCTGGTCTCCAAAATTATAGTTCTCATTACCATACATTTTGTAAAAAATAAATTAGTTAAATTTAACCGAATAAGTGGGATTTTTTTTGCCATGCTCTAACGTTTGATGATAAAATTACCAAATATTACTACATTTACCAAATTTCCATCATTTTTAGTATAAAACCATATTTTACGGTCATGGTTGTCCAGAGGTTAGAGAATGAGACGACGGACCGGAGGGGTCGGGTTTCAATTCTGAACTTAACTGAGACCCACTGAGTGAACAATCCATAGTGATTTACGAGCAATATACATGCTTGTAAAATCTGTAGAATCAAAAAGGATCTGAAGAATATTTCCATCACCCTTCGAATCTATGGCAATATCGTGGACTCACGAATAAGAGGTGCTGTCATCTATCGACGAAGTTTAGAGCTAAGACGTACTTTCACCCATGCGGTGCTCTCTTCTCAAACGAAAGGCGGACTTTCCTGTCTTAGTTCGCAAAGGTCTGTCACTTGATCTTAATTCTTACAAGTAGCAGGTGACACGCCTATCGCAAAGCCCAGTCACCTGTCAGTTGTAAAAATTAAATCACTTGGACTAGCACTCTAGCTTGTCAAACAAATAAACAAAAAAAATGGGTTAATAGGGGGTATGGTGCCCTTTTACAAATATACGGGTATTACAGCTTGATTTTATACTTGAAATAAGGCAGTTTATCATTTCTTGTGGCAATTTCATACCTTCCAACTCCAACGAGTGTTCCCCACGATTATGCTTATGTATTACAATCGTTGAATGGTAGTTTGTTTTTTATTGTATCAATGTATGTACAGTCCGCAAAAAAAAATATATCACCCTAATGATCGGATTTTCACGAACTAAGTGCCAATCTTAATGGTTCCGGGGGGTGACCTCAAATATGCTAATTAATTAGTGCTAACTATTAATTAAGTTACGAAATCAGACACAAAAACGTACTTTCTCTGAATAAACATAAAATTTTCTTTGCATATTTGGATTCCTTATTTTCAAAATATAGGGGGTAGCCGCAATCTGGGAAATGTGGTCCCCATAGTTTGGTCAGAAGAGTGATTCAAAGTTTGAACCCTTTAATGTTAATTTCGTTTTTTGCGTTTTCAATCATATTTTAAAAACTAATGAAGCAATTCAAAAAAAAAATTTCACCCACTCATAAAACTCATTTACCCAAAGATAATTTCATGAAAAAAATAATTTTTAATAATTATTAATTATTTTTTATTATTTAATTAAATT